>NC_066582.1:439576516-439876516 GCF_024323335.1 Lathyrus oleraceus | reverse complement strand
TTGAATGGATGAACCTATTGCCTACGTACCATTACAAAGGAGGATCAAAACCTCGTAGTTCGTGGTAAAAAATCTCAAAGATTGGTGAATTGATTTTAATCAAATGCCTTAAGGTCTTTTGTTATCAAAGGGAGAAAACTCAACCTAAACCAAAAATCCACCATGTGAGGAAGGCTTCAACATGCTAGTGAGGGGTTAACCCTATAATAAGCATGGAAGGCTTATAATCCAACACTAAGGATGAGGTGAGATTTACATCAACCACTACGATAACTCAAACCTATGACTAATATTTTTGAAAAGGTTTTAACAAGTGGCCATTGGAACCACAAAAACAACTTGAAATGGGTTATATTTGCAAGTTAGATTTATTTACAAAATGAGGTCAAAGTTGGATTAAAGTTTATTTACAATGAGTATTTATGAAAATGGTTTTGAAAAGTCAAAGTCCTAAGGCCTAGGTTTCTAATTTGAAATAAAGTCAAAGTTTTGAAAATGATTTTTTGGTTTGGTTGGAGTGGGGACAAGAGAGAAGGGTTATTCCTAAAGCATACAAAGATAAAAGGGGAGAGATAACCCTTGGAGTTCCTTTTCTTGGAGTCATAGAGATGACTCAAGATGCTCCTTTCCTTTGGATTTAGCATACAAAATAAGCAATCAATAATTGAACTCAAGCTCCTAGGATCTCCATTTGGCTTGGCTCTTAACTTGGCTACTCATGACAATTGTCCTCTTTTCACAATCTTAAGATGAGGTTCCTATCACACAAAAGCACACATCAAAAAGCTCACAACATAATAAAGGGAATGGACAAAGAATAAGTTTGAGGAGAAGTCCTTTGAGATCAACTTTGAGTTTTTGAATTCTAAAGGCATGAGGCCTAGTTGCTCTTCAACAAATTTTGCATTCTAAAGGCATGAGGCCTAGTTGCTCTTGAACTCCTTTAAGCATGGGTAAATCCTAATTCTAAATCCTTTCTCCTTTTGTATTTTTGGTTCACATCAAAACAAACACAAATAACACAAAATAACAATATATATATATATATACAATAATAGGCTCAAATGAGCAAAAGAAAAATGACATAAACATAAAATATATGCTCAAGTGAGCAAAGATGAAAATCAAGATGAATAATGAACAAGAAATAAATGACATTAAAAGTAAATGACAAGAATTTAAAAGCTCAAATTAAAGTTAGTAGTTAGTAGAGTTATGTTAGCTTGTCATAAGATAATGAAGCGCTATGTTAAGCAATCGTAAGTGGACTAATGTAGTAGCCACACCTATCTGAGGCCGGTCAATAAGAATATAGGCAAAGAACACAAGTTAGAGGTCATGACTAGTAAGCCAAGCTCCATAAACTTGACATGCCAAACAAAAGGGGAAGGGCCTTGTATTGACTTTTGGTTATTTGCTTGACCAAGAAGTAACCAATCTTTGACACAAAATAACTCACTTGATCATGGATCAAGTTAAGTTTGGTTTGGATCAAAGAAGATTAAACTTCTATTTGTCAAGACCAACCTCAAGACTTTAACTCATTGGCCATTGAGGGAAAGAAAGGGATGAAGATGAAAGGGAGGAGTAAGAAGTCAACAACCAATCCTAATTGGTCAAGGGATAACTCATCCTTGATCAAATTCATTCATCTTTCTAGGTGATGATCCTTAAGGATTTTCAAACCACAAGATCCAATGAATTTAATCAAAGTTGAATCAATTCAACCTTGATCAACACGAAACAGAAGAAGAATCAATATAACAAGTCAAGAAGTCAGTAATATTTTTTTGGTATTTTTTGCATTAAAAGAATATACAAATAAAAAATAAACAAAGAAAGTTGAACCTCAAATTCAATTCAAAACAACTTCAATGAGTCCAATTAAATTCTCATAGGTTCAACATAGTCAAACAAACTTTGACTAATTTTCTCACAAATTTTTAAAGTCAGAAAGTAATTAAGATCAATTAAAAACAACCAAAAATAGCATAATATGAATGAAAATCTCAAATAATCTCAAAACAAACAAGAAATTGTTGCGACTATTTTTCATTGACTTATCATGATCCATATATGCTATGAAAATATTTTTGTATTTTTTAAAAGTCAGAAAGTATTTTAAAATGAATTAAAATCATTAAAAACCAAGTAATTCATAAAAAATATCAAATGAAGTCACAAAAATAATTAAAAATCATAATATGAAACTAGATTTTTTAAGAAAAATTTTAGAGCTGGTCTCACATTTTTCTGACCTCAAATGGATTTTTAATGAATTATTGAAAATAGAATGAATTAACAAGAAATAAAAAGAAAATGAAATAAGCGAAAAATATTGAGCCACTAGATCCACTTCATTAATTGACGTGGCAATGGTGTACGACTTGGATCTGAGGACACACGATACACTTAAGTCAACAACGCAACATAAAGAATTAAAAGAAGTAATTAAAACGGACGCACACGATTAGATCGTGAGAGGGAGATACAAAGGTTGGGATCATAACACGTGGTGGTGTGGTGGTGGAAACCATCATCTTCTCTGATCAACCACACAAACTCCGACCAGATTTGCAGGAAAATAAACCTCAACGAAAATGAAAAACAAGGACATGGAAATGAAGCTCGTGTGATGTAGATCATCACTGTACCATTGGATTTCCTTCATTCTTCCTATATTGAGAGAAAGATGAAGGAGAAAATCATGGTGTCCACACGGATTGTTCATGAAATGGAAAATTGAATGCACCAAAGGCTTGCCTCAAGTATGAGGACTTCTGAGAACCACCAAAACACAAGAAAACTACATTGAATTAAGAGTTTTAGATCCAAACAGTTTGAGTTGATACCTTCAAAATGATGAGTTTCTAGCCACGAATTCTCCAAGCTCTTTGCTCCTCTTTGATCTCTGAATGTAGGGGAGATGATTAGCTAAGGAATCTGGCTTTGAAATTCAACTAATGTTGCTGAATTTCAAGCTCGAAAATGTGAAAAAAAAGTTAGTGATTCCTGTAAGAACAAAAAGTGTTCTACAACAGACTCCATGATTTTGATGATAACAAAGGATGAAACCAAAAATGGCACCCTAACGAAAAGTTTCTAAGTGTGCAGGGTTCTAAAGAAAGAAGAAACAAATCTGATGATGTCATCAGATGCACAACAAGATCAGATACAAATTATCAAGTATCAGAAGCATCTAAAGTGGAATCTCGTTTCAAGAAGCTCTGACTCTGGACAAAACTGCAAAGTATCAGAAGCATCTGAACATGAAGTAAAGTCTAGAAGCTCTGACTCTGAACAAATGCCTTCTGTAAACTCTGGAAGTTATCAGCGCCATCTGAACTTTCAAGAAATAACATCAGAAGCAAGATTCTCCAGATACACGAAGACTCTAATCAGAATTGTTAATCATGATGAAGTAACGTTTAAGCCAAGTTAAAGTTCTGCAAATGGATTTCCTCAATTAGAAAGAGACGTTAATCTCCACTTCCAAGAGAGAAGATACTACTTGTGGTAAGTAGTCACTTCTAAGAGAAAAAGTCTCCTGCAGAAGCTATTAATGGAATGGCGTAACTACATCTCAATATCCAACAGATTCAACGCTACTTCAACTCTATTTCAACTCCTATATAAATAGAGAAGAAATCAACTTTCAGTAGTAACAAATCACTAGCCAAAACTATACTGAAATTATATCACGCTCAAGAAAAACATCTTTGTTCTTCAAAGATTTTCACTAAGCTTTTGCTTATCAAGTGAAAAATTTGTTCTTAAGTTTGTAATATTTGCTTTCTTAGAAGCACTCTAGATTACACATCTTGTATCTAATTTTTATTTGATTTCCTCAAGTGACTCTTTGTAGTCTGTAGACTTGAGAGGACTAAGAGATTTTCTTCTCTCTTAGGGGTTGTTTGTAATCTTTCAAGATTAGTGGATTAAGTCCTTGTTGAAGGCGAAATCACCTTGGCCGGGTGGACTGGAGTAGCTTTGTGTTATAAGCGAACCAGTATAAAATCATTGTGTGATTTCATTTTGCAAAAGCGCTTATTTTTCAAACAATTCAAACCCCCCCTTTCTTGTTTTTCTCACCTTCAATTGGTATCAGAGCTCCGGCTCTGTTATTGATTTTCTAATCAAACACTTAACCGTGTAGAGAGATCCAGTACGAGAAAAACAATGGCCCACTCAAATGAGAAAGATTCTTACAATGCCAAGCCTCCTGTTTTTGATGGAGAAAAGTTTGATTACTGGAAAGATAGAATCGAAAGTTTCTTTCTGGGTTATGATGCTGACCTCTGGGACATTGTCACAGATGGATACAAACCTCCAACCTTAAATGGAGCTGAAGTTCCCAGAAGCAAAATGTCAGAAGATCAGAAACGTGTTTTCAAGAATCACCACAAGGCCAGAACAATACTTCTAAATGCTATATCATACAACGAATACGAAAAGATCACCAACAGAGAGACGGCTAAAGATATACTTGACTCTCTGAGGATGACCCATGAAGGAAACTCCCAAGTCAAGGAGACGAAGGCTCTGGCGTTGATCCAGAAATATGAAGCCTTCAAGATGGAAGATGATGAAGCTATAGAAGCTATGTTTTCCAGATTTCAAACTCTTATTGCAGGTCTTAAAGTGCTAGACAAAGGATACACGACTGCAGATCATGTTAAGAAGATAGTCAGAAGTCTGCCAAAGAAATGGAGACCAATGGTTACTGCTCTGAAGTTATCAAAGGATCTGAACAATATCAGCCTTGAAGAACTTGTTAGTTCTCTCAGAAGCCATGAGATAGAACTAGAGGAGGATGAGCCTCAGAAAAGGAACAAGTCAGTGGCGCTGAAGTCCAGACCTGAAAGACGGAAGTCAGACAGAACCAAAGCTCTCCAGGCAGAAACTGCAGATACTGACGACTCTGAACCTGAAGACTCTGATGATGAAGAAGAACTGTCCTTACTAACCAGAAGAGTTAAGCAACTCTGGAAAAGAAGGAACAACAACAACTTCAGAAGATCAAGACCCAGAGGGGATAGATCAGAGTCAACTTCAAAAGGTAAACCTAATAAAGATATTACCTGTTTTGAATGTAAAGAAACAGGTCATTACAGAAATGAATGCCCCAAGCTGAAGAAAGACAACCCTAGAAAAGAAAGCTTCAAGAAGAATACCTTCAGAACAAAGAAAGGATTAATGGCCACCTGGGACGATAGTGAATCCGAATCATCAGAATCTGAATCTGATGAACAGGCCAACGTAGCTCTTATGGCTACCACATCCAGCAGCTCAGATGAAGAATCTGAAGAGGTATTTTCTGAACTTTCTAGATCTGACTTAGAATCATGTTTATCAGAAACTCTTACCTCTCTTCAGAAATTAAAACAAAAAGTTAAAGACATTAAAGGCCTTCTTAAAGCAAAATCTGAAGTATGTAGTAGACTTGAGACAACAATTCTAGCACGAGATGATACTATCAGATCTCTAACGATAGAAAGAGATGGAGCTAAAACAAAAAGCTTAGAATTAGAAGAAACGTTGTCTCAAGCACCACAAACTTCAAATGAAATTATTTATAAATATGAATAAGCCTTTCAACAATTTCTGAAGAATGGGATAGATAGGAGTATTATGGCATCCATGATTTATGGAGTAAGTCAGAATAATAAAAGGGGAATTGGGTATGATTCTGAGGAAAATAAAACCTCTACCAGTAACCAAATCATATCGCCTTTTTCATATCACTACACACACACACAGGAACACAAATTTAAAAATGCTAGAAGACCCAAAGTTGTAAGAAACTCTGGGAAGACTAATCTAAAAGGACCCAAGAGATTCTGGGTACCGAAAGATAAGATTATCTATGTTGCAGATATCCTATGCAGCAAAGTTCAGACACCAGTCATGGTACCTGGACTCTGGATGCTCGCGACATATGACGGGAAGAAAGTCTATGTTCCAAAGCCTGGAACTTAAAGACGCTGGATTTGTAGGCTTCGGAGGAGATCAGAAAGGAAGGATCAGAGGCTCCGGAACTATTGGTAATGGTACTCTTCCCTCTATATCTGATGTTCTTTATGTAGAAGGATTAATGCATAACTTGTTATCCATAAGTCAATTAAGTGATAACGGTTATGATGTAATCTTTAATCAAAAAACGTGTAAAGTCATTAGTCAGAACGATGGCTCTGTCCTTTTCACAGGCAAGAGGAAAAACAACATTTATAAAATAAATCTTTCTGATTTAAAAGATCAAAATGTTAAATGTTTAATGTCAGTTCACGAAGAGCAATGGGTATGGCATAGACGCTTAGGCCACATTAGCATGAGAAAACTTTCTCAGCTAACTAAACTTGAGTTAGTCAGAGGCTTACCTAAACTGAAGTTTTCTTCAGATGCTCTGTGTGAAGCTTGTCAGAAAGGAAAGTTTTCAAAAACATCTTTTAAAAAGAAAAATGTTGTTTCTACCTCCAAGCCTCTGGAGCTTCTTCACATTGACTTATTTGGTCCTGTGAAAACAGCATCAGTCAATGGAAAGAAGTATGGACTAGTAATCGTTGATGATTACAGCCGCTGGACATGGGTAAAATTCCTAAAGCACAAGAGTGAGTCTCACTCTGTATTCACCAGTTTCTGTTCTAAAGTGCAAAAAGAATTTGACTCTAAAATTGTTAGAGTCAGAAGTGATCATGGTGGAGAATTTGAAAATAAAGATTTTGAAGAATTATTTGATTCTAATGGAATATCCCATGATTTCTCCTGCCCTAGAACTCCACAACAAAATGGAGTTGTAGAGAGGAAGAATAGGACACTCCAAGAAATGGCCAGAACCATGATCAATGAAACAAATGTAGCAAAGCACTTTTGGGCAGAAGCTGTAAACACAGCGTGTTATATTCAGAATAGAATCTCTATTAGACCTATTCTGGAAAAGACTCCCTATGAACTGTGTAAGGGAAGAAAACCCAACATTTCTTATTTTCATCCTTTTGGATGCATTTGTTTTATATTAAATACTAAAGAACATCTGAACAAGTTTGATTCCAAAGCACAGAAAGGTATTATGTTAGGATACTCAGAACGCTCTAAAGGCTATAGAGTATACAACACAGAAACCAAAATTGTGGAGGAATCAATTCATGTTAGATTTAATGATAAGCTTGACCCTGAAAAGTCAAAGCTAGTTGAAAAGTTTGCAGATTTAGAGATCACTCTGGTAGAATCTGAGAAAACTCCAGAAGCAACTGTCACTCCAGACTCTGAAGAAATTAAATCTCCAGACATTCCAAGGAAAGTTAAAAGTCGTATTAACGTATCTGAAGATTTGATTTTGGGAAACAAAGATGAACCTGTTAGAACCAGATCTACCTTCAGAACCTCTGAAGATATTCCTCTGGGACTAGTGTCTCTGATTGAGCCTACGTCCTGTGATGAAGCTCTTCAAGATAACGATTGGGTGGCAGCTATGCAAGAAGAGTTAGATCAATTCTCCAAGAATGATGTCTGGGATCTCGTTCCTAAACCCAGAGGCACTCATGTCATTGGAACCAGATGGGTTTTCAGAAACAAGCTGAACGAGAAAGGAGAAGTTGTCAGAAACAAAGCACGACTGGTAGCTCAAGGTTATAGTCAACAAGAAGGTATTGATTATAATGAAACCTTTGCTCCAGTCGCAAGGTTAGAATCTATTCGTCTTCTTGTATCTTTTGCTATTAATCACTCTATCAAATTATACCAAATGGATGTCAAGAGTGCATTTCTAAATGGTTATATTTCAGAAGAAGTGTATGTCAATCAACCTCCAGGTTTTGAAAATTCAAACTTTCCAGAACATGTTTTCAAACTTAAGAAATCATTATATGGACTTAAACAAGCTCCCAGAGCTTGGTATGAACGCTTAAGCAATTTTCTTCTGGAACAAAATTTTATCAGAGGGAAAGTTGATTCTACACTCTTCTGTAAAAATCATGAAAATGATCTCATGATATGCCAGATTTATGTTGATGACATTATTTTTGGTTCTGCTAATATCTCTGTTTGCCAAGAATTTTCTAAGTTAATGCAGGCAGAATTTGAAATGAGTTTAATGCAAGAACTAAAGTTCTTTCTGGGAATTCAAATTAATCAAACTCCAGAAGTCACATACATTCATCAAAGCAAGTACATTAAAGACGTTCTGAAGAAGTTTGATATGTCTGAATGCAACTCTGCAAAAACTCCTATGCACCCAACTTGCATTCTGGAAAAGGAAGAGGTAAGCAACAAGGTTTGTCAGAAGCTCTATCGAGGTATGATAGGCTCTCTTCTCTATCTGACTGCTACTCGTCCTGATATTCTCTTTAGCGTCTGTCTTTGTGCCAGATTCCAATCAGATCCTAGAGAATCTCATTTAACAGCTGTTAAGAGAATTCTTAAGTATCTGAAAGGAACTCCTAACCTGGGCCTGATGTATGAGAAAACATCAGAGTATAGGCTTTCTGGTTATTGTGATGCAGATTATGCAGGAGATAGAATAGAACGAAAAAGCACATCTGGAAATTGCCAGCTTCTGGGAAACAATTTGATCTCCTGGGCTAGCAAAAGACAGTCAACTATTGCTCTATCAACTGCAGAAGCAGAATATATCTCAGCATCACTGTGCACAACTCAGATGCTCTGGATGAAACATCAGCTAGAAGATCTTCAGATATTTGAGAGTAACATTCCTATCTTTTGTGATAATACTGCTGCTATTTGTTTAAGTAAGAATCCTATTCTACATTCCAGAGCCAAACACATAGAAATTAAACATCATTTTATTAGAGACTATGTTCAGAAAGGAATAGTAACGCTGAAGTTCATTGATACAGAACATCAATGGGCAGATATCTTTACTAAGCCTCTAGCTGAAGATAGATTTCTTTTTATCTTAGAACATCTGAACATTAAAAATTGCCCTGAGTAAAATATGGCTCTGAACATGTAAAATGAGACTCTGATAAAAACAAATACACTTCTGCCTCTGACTCTGATACTTCTACAAGTTAAGAAGATATCTGAGTTAGAAATCTTCAGAAACCAATCCTTTGGTATTCCTGAAGATCAGATACATCAACACGTGGAACTCTAAGCGTCAAACTTTAGAACTTCTAGACAGCTGTCAAGAAATTCAAAAGGCAGACGTTTGAGTTTTCCTCGAGCAGTGTGCAAACTGTGGGATTAGACATTCATTTATGAGCTGTAATCAATTTTCCCCCCAAGCGTGCCATTTTGAGTTTTGTGTCTAACGCTTTTCTGAGGTGTCGTTTTGCATGTGTTTACTTAGGTATATAAACACTTTTCTCACATTTCACACACTTATCACTCTCACTCACTCTTAAACCCTAAACCCTCTCTCGAAGTTTTCTCTGCAACTTCTTCAAATCTTCATCTTCTTCATTTCAATGGATGCCCAACAACAACAACTGTTCAACTACTCACAGCAAATGGAGTCAACTTCCACCGCTCAAACATCTACTGTTCCAACTCCAACCGTCACCGGTGTTTCTATAACCCCCGTTTATCAAGAACCTCACATTTTGGAACGTGAACGCCACATTCATCTTGCAACCTCCTTTGAAAATTTGGATGTACTGTGTGAATCGCTGGTAGATTTTGAGAACTTGAGAAGAAACGGTGTTGATCTTACTGAAGATCTTCACAAGCAAGGTTGGGAGAACTACTTCAACAGGCTTTATGGTCCCATTTACCCTCTTCTTGTCAAAGAATTTTGGAGACATGCTGATGCAAATGACCAGTTCATTGTTTCTTTTGTTCTGGGAGTGAAGATTGTCATCACTGAAGCATCAATTGCTTCCTTGCTGAACATGGAGACTACTGGAGGAAAGAGGATTTACAACATTCCTCCTAGGTCAAAACGCATCACTGAGGTTATCAATCCAACTATCTTCAAGCCAAACGCTGAGGGAAATCCCTCTAAGAACAAGGAATTGCATCAGAACCTGAGAGTATGGTTGAAAATAATTCTGGGAACCATTCACCATCGCCCAGCCTCCAACTCCTCTGATTATATTAATGCTGATCAGAAACTCATTTTATATTGCATTCAGAAAGGTATCAAGATCAATCTCCCTGTTCTTCTTTTCAAATATCTAAGGGATTCTGTCAAAGACTCCAGAAACAGCTTGAAGCCAAGATCTTACATCCCTCTGGGAAGACTGCTTTCTGATGTCTTCATTGAGCATGGATTGGTTGACCAGCTGGAAAAGGCCAAGCTGATGGATGATCTGGCTATAGAAACTGGAAGGCCTCTGAATGCCAAAAACCTGAAGAGCATGGGAATCATCAAAGAGATTAGTGTCAAGCCCACTATGGATGTGTCCTGGGAAGCTCTAAAAGATCAGAGGAAGATGCCTCATGGCCTTGAAAGGTTCTTCAAGAATGAACCCAGAGATGCCATTGCTATCTACCTTCAGCGTCTGCTGGATGAAGGTATTGATATTTCTGATTTCAGAATTGAAGACCTTTTGGATTCAGAAGAAGATTTGGTCAGATACAAAAGAGGTCTTTCTGAGAAGAAGATAGCTGAGGAAGCAAGGAAGGCAAAGAAACCCAGACTTGGAGAATCTTCTGGAACCAAAGCTCCAGCTCCTCTGAAAATCTCTTCTTCTGGTAAGTCTATTCCTCCTGTTACTTCTGTAATACCTATGATGGCCTCTTCTACTCCTCTCCCAACACCTCCCTTATTTACAACCTCTGAAATCCCTCCTTCAACCATCAGAACCTCTCAACCTCCACCTGTTCTAAAAGTTGCTCGTAATTTCACAACAACCTCTGACCCTAATCAACTATATCACCACAGCTCTTCCTCATCCTCTGAACCAGAAACACCCCCATACTTTAGTGTTTCTTCATCATCATCCACAGAACATTCTGACCCAAAATCCCCAACAATAGCTGAAATTTATGCTAGAAAATACGCCCCACAAACTCAAAAACAATCTGAAGTAACCTCCACCCTCCGAACTTCTCTTCCACAACAAACAACCACCATCTCCTCTGAAAATCAAACTTCACTTCCACCACAACAAACAACCACCACACCCTCTGAAACCCAACCATTTGTAATTCGACCATCTGATCCTTATATCACCCCACCAATCCTTCCCGCTGTCCCAGAACCAGAATCCGAACCCTTAGATGTAAACCCACTCTATGCTTCATCCCCAGATTCTGAACTTCAAGCAGAATCTGAACCTCAACCTCTAAATCTCAGCCCTCAAAACTCTCCACCTCATTCACCTGAACCTGAACCTGAACTTACCATACCTACCCTTGAGGAGGCCATTTTACAGGTTGCAGAAGCTTCAGTCCAGAAGATCAAGTCTCTGGCTAAAAACTCTGAAGTTAGTGATGATCCTAAATCTGTTAGGACACACTGGAACAGAGTCATTAGTTGGATGACCTCTGAGTCTTATAGGCTGAAGAGTATCTCTGAACAAGTCAGAAATGGCTACATCAGAGACTCTGAGGAAAGACTCCAAGAGAGACTGGCTAGAGAAGCTGAGGCCAGAAGATTAGAGGAGGAAAGATTGGCTAAAGAAGCTGAAGAAGAAGCAAAGAGGTTAGAAGAAGAACGACTGGCAAAGGAAGCAGAACTTCTAAGGATTCAGGAAGCTGAAGCCAAGGCTCAGGCAGATGCAGAAGCCCAAGCTGCTGCTGAAGCTGAAGCTCAGCAGGCTCTGACTCAGGGGGAGTCCTCTTCTGCGATCCCGTTGATTCTTAACACTCTGAAAGAGATCAAGCAAGATCAGAAAGAGATCAAGCAAGATCAGAATGAGCTCCGGGCCAGGATGGACAAACAAGATGCTTTAAATGAAAACATCCAGAACATGTTTGCCATGTTGCTTCAGAGACTTCCTCAACCTCCGAACCCTTAGGCACTTAGGATTTATTTTGTTTGCTTGCCTAGTGTTTTTGCTTCTAACTTCTTTTTAGCTCTGATATTCTTCTTTGAATCTGATGTTTTTGACTGTTGTTTGCCTTTGTGCTTTTTAATGAAGTGTTTTTCTCTTTATTATTCTTTTTATTTTTTATGCCTTTTTGATTATGCCAAAAAGGGGGAGAAATTATTAAATAGCTCTGATGAAAATTATGTCTAAAACCTTAAAGCACTCTGCAACAATTGTTTAAATAATTTTATCTAACATAAAATTTAAGCATTTACAGAAAATTTTCAGAAACCTAATTACTTGGAAAGCTCTGGTAAGAACTTCTGAACTCCCTAGTACTAACTCAGGGGGAGCTTTTGTCTATCTGATCTAATATTTTTCATGTTTCATCTGATAATTTTTATTTGTTTTGTCATCATCAAAAAGGGGGAGATTGTAAGAACAAAAAGTGTTCTACAACAGACTCCATGATTTTGATGATAACAAAGGATGAAACCAAAAATGGCACCCTAACGAAAAGTTTCTAAGTGTGCAGGGTTCTAAAGAAAGAAGAAACAAATCTGATGATGTCATCAGATGCACAACAAGATCAGATACAAATTATCAAGTATCAGAAGCATCTAAAGTGGAATCTCGTTTCAAGAAGCTCTGACTCTGGACAAAACTGCAAAGTATCAGAAGCATCTGAACATGAAGTAAAGTCTAGAAGCTCTGACTCTGAACAAATGCCTTTTGTAAACTCTGGAAGTTATCAGCGCCATCTGAACTTTCAAGAAATAACATCAGAAGCAAGATTCTCCAGATACACGAAGACTCTAATCAGAATTGTTAATCATGATGAAGTAACGTTTAAGCCAAGTTAAAGTTCTGCAAATGGATTTCCTCAATTAGAAAGAGACGTTAATCTCCACTTCCAAGAGAGAAGATACTACTTGTGGTAAGTAGTCACTTCTAAGAGAAAAAGTCTCCTGCAGAAGCTATTAATGGAATGGCGTAACTACATCTCAATATCCAACAGATTCAACGCTACTTCAACTCTATTTCAACTCCTATATAAATAGAGAAGAAATCAACTTTCAGTAGTAACAAATCACTAGCCAAAACTATACTGAAATTATATCACGCTCAAGAAAAACATCTTTGTTCTTCAAAGATTTTCACTAAGCTTTTGCTTATCAAGTGAAAAATTTGTTCTTAAGTTTGTAATATTTGCTTTCTTAGAAGCACTCTAGATTACACATCTTGTATCTAATTTTTATTTGATTTCCTCAAGTGACTCTTTGTAGTCTGTAGACTTGAGAGGACTAAGAGATTTTCTTCTCTCTTAGGGGTTGTTTGTAATCTTTCAAGATTAGTGGATTAAGTCCTTGTTGAAGGCGAAATCACCTTGGCCGGGTGGACTGGAGTAGCTTTGTGTTATAAGCGAACCAGTATAAAATCATTGTGTGATTTCATTTTGCAAAAGCGCTTATTTTTCAAACAATTCAAACCCCCCCTTTCTTGTTTTTCTCACCTTCAATTCCTTTGGTGAGGGTTATGATCTCAGTTCTGCAGCATGTGGGATCTCCAAAAGGTTATGAAATGAAGCTCATGAGGCCCTTATTTATAGGTGAACGCAGCTGAGTTCACACTTTGCTCATGTGCATGAGAATTGAACTTTTGAATGCATGGGCCTTTGTGGACGTGTGAGAGGCCCATGGATGGATGAAGAAGCTTGCTGAGATCACATAGAAGGCATGTGGTCGTGTACGTTGGATGGAAAGGACTTGCATTTCAAGTTTCAACATAAAATATCAAGAATGCACATAAATGAAAAGATATTCGAAACTCAAAAATGGTATATCCAAATGACTATTGTGATTAATGGTTGGAAAGATTTTCAAATGAGGAATAAAAGTCATGTTGGGAAAAAAAACCATTTGACATGTGCAAATTGATCAAAACTGGCTTGGAAAATTCAAGTATAAAACATATTCAAATCATTTTGAAAAAGTTCACCAAAAGTATGCTTGATCAAACCCATATGTTCTCATGATAATAGCTTCAAATGAAAAAAACCTCCAACATCAAAGTTGTATATCTTTTCAATATAGTAAATTTAGACTCAAAGTTTTCATCATTTAGATTTTATATGACAAAGTTATGGGCATTTGAAGTTGGGTACTTTTTTAAATTCAATGAATTAGGTCCAAGATGACCTATAATGTTTTGCAATATCACATGTATTTATTTTAGGATTATGAAGTTTTGTCCAACATAAAATTTTAATAAGACATCTAAATATTTCCAATTCCTTCAGTCTCACCTCAAAATCATAAAAATTAAGGAAGTTATGCCCTTGGCAAGTTGACCAAAATTAGGGTTTCAGTCAAAATGACCTATAATGTTTTGAAATTAATGATGACCTTCCAAGCTTCAAATGGAATTTTTGATGAACATGAAAGTTATTCATATGGTTCTTAGGAACATTTTTGCTTTTGGGGTCATCTTCATTTGACAAACACATCAAAAATTATAGCTCATTGAATCTCAGCTTAGTCAGATGACTTGATTGGTCAACTTTTCAAAGTCAAACTTCCAATCTTGATGAATAAATGATTGAGGGGACTCAAATAGGATCATATATGCATAAAATGATAAATGAAAGAACTTCCCTTGATTAAATTTGATCAGAGGTTGAGATTGCTTCATGGGTAAGGCACAATTAAAGCATAGTGAAATTAGGGTTTCCTTGGGAAACAATCTGCAAGCCCTTTTGGTTATCTTGATCAAATTGGCAAATTGAGATACTTGGGAGACATATATGATGATTAGGAACTTTGTGGACAATTGCATTGGGCTTAGGAACCTCCTAGGAGCATTATGGAGCACATGACCACTTGAGCTTCAAAACAAAAAGAGTTAGTGACATATTTTTGTGCTTTTGGTTAGTAATCAAATAAGAAATAAAATAACATACAATACAAGCATGCTTGGTGATCTCAAAACACTCAAACAAGTCCCAACCCTAGGGTTAAGGAGCCAAATATTCTATGATCCTTAAGGCAATGCACTTGTGCAATAACATGATGCCATGAGGGATCTTAGGGTCAAAATTAGGGTCTTACAGATGCCCCTATTTAAGGTTGTTCTAGCCGGAGAAATGAAGGTTAAAATCTTCGTCTCGACGAGATAGAATGAGGTTAAATAACAATAAAGAGACGAATTTTGGTCCCTAAGAGACCTCATGATGCAAATGTATGCATGCAAAAACAAAATCTTCATGGTGAATAATTACCACAAAGGAAAATAAATCGGGAGGCACTGAAGATCCATAGGAGTAACACACTCACTAGGGAGACAGAGACTCTGACGGAAATAAGGTAAAAATGCGTGAGCAGATCACGACTTGAAAACTTGCTGGGAGAAATGAAGGGATTCCACGAAAATAAATCGATGGAAAGACTCGAGCTGACGCTAAGATGCATGTATTGGGGAATATGTCAATACAACAAAACTATCCATAAAGGATACATCGGATAAAAAATCCAGACTCAGACGGGGATGTCCACAAAGGACTCAGTTGAGGAAGAAACAACGAGATATTACCAGTTACTGGGTAATAAACTCAAAGAGAGACACGTTATCAAAACACCAGTTACTGGGTGAGAGAACAACACGCTCAGGGAGAAAGAATATCTAAGACCGGTATAAGGGTGAAAGATATCAATCATCTGAAACATCTGAGGAGGATCCAAAAGGCACATCTCAACTCAGGAAAATCTGACTCCACAAGGGACAAAAGTCATAATAGGGAGCAGAAGGAAGGAACGCCAGTGATACCGGTTACTGTGTATATTATAGGTGACTAACTAGGCGTGAATTAGGAACATATCCAAGACACTCATCATCCGAAAGGAGGGCTGAAAAAGCAAACCCGACTTACAGGATGGACATTCGATTCCACAAGGAAACACGAATCTTACTCGACTGGGGAAGAAAAAGACTTCGACTGAAGAGCGCATGAGATATATTATCTACTACCGCTATATGGGTAAAAACGTAGATAACATACTCGCATGGAAGATTATCCGCAACTAGTTACTGGGTTAAGAAAGGATAAATCGACCGAAAAGAAAGGACATTGGGATACCGGTTACTGGGTATAAAATGATGACCAATCAGAAGGAGAAATTGTCATTACCAAACACGGGTAAATGAAAGATGACTCGCTAGGGATAAATTGCCTGACAAAAGCAATTATCCAAGAGATATATCACCGGTTACTGGGTGGTATACTAAAAAACGAAGGACATCAATACCGAATACTGGGTAAAGATAACCAACAAAGAGGGGATTACATCTACCGGTTACTAGGTAGAAAACCACAGAAATAGGACTTACAACTACCGGTTACTGGGTAGAAGGCCCGAAAGTCCGTTGGGGAAAGGATGAACAATTACTGGTTACTGAGCAATCGAACAACTGAACATCAGGGAACTGCAGGGGATAACAAGAAAGGAAATCAATCTAGGAACAAACTAGAAAGACACAATCAAACAAGACTCAACCCAATGAGGATATAACTCAGGGGAGTAATTCCATCCCGATACATAACTAGGGAGGAAACTGAAACAATAATCATCCACAAGGACATAACTTAGTGGGGAAGAAAGAAGGAAAGATAGACACTTTCTGCCTATGGGGGGTGACTCTATATGGAGAGATCAAATAAAGACACCTGCTTGGGGAAGAACATTTCACCAATAGTAGGAGATAACAAGCAAAGATATATGGCAAAGAATGCATCATGAATATCTGAATGCTATGATTATGCATGTATATGCATGATTTGTGTATAATTAATGCTGACAAACAGACATATCTAACACAAACAAGTCTAAGAGTCACGAACAGACACTCGGTAAACTTCTCGACAAGAAGGGTGAAGCCTACTGGAGAACTCAGCTTGGGAATAACCCGAGAAGGATGAAAATAAATCATCGGGGGTATCAACCCTGTCCCAAAGCTACACTCGTTGAGGATACAAAGAAGATGTATTCAGGAGCAGCGAAAGAAGATGACCAAATAGAGAACTCAAACTCTGATAGGGATTATCTCTGGGATAAGAGTAAACAAGGGGAGTCTTTAACCATAGTTGGGGATAGGCAAAGTCAAAGCTTCCAACTGCAGGAGATAACACTCTGCACATGAGAAGTCTTCTAGGAACAAACAGTCCTGACATAAGGAAGATGCAGAAAATCTGTCGGGGAGTTTCCATCAACTCTCTTGGGGACAGGTGGTTTAAATAACAATAAGATCCACCGGAGAAGAAGCTCTACTGGGGAAGCTGTCGCATCTCGAAAAATACGATTCCTCGCGATGGTCGCGGAAAAATTTAATTCGAACAGAGTCGCCACCGAACTTTATTTATCCCAATAAAGGAATAGGAAAATATCGAGAAAACCGTTAAGAAAAAGGAATAATGGTCGTCGCAACCATATTCGGGTTCGGGAGTCGATTACGCAAGGGGAAGGTATTAGCACCCCTCACGTCCGTTGTACTCAACGGGAACCTTTTAGTCCAATTTGCTATTTGAATGTTAGTTTAATGTTATTTGTTTTCTTTGAGTGATAAAGTTGATAATAGAGATGGATGAAGACCCCAGGAAGGGGAAATGGGAGGTTTTTTATTAGTGTGCTCGCCAAGATCTCGCAATCTCGTGCCTACGTATTCCTTATGGTGTAATAAGGAAATCAGAGCATTCGTAGTTCGGGCTACTACGAATATTTGGTGGGTTTTGTTTTGATGAACGACTGTGTAGGTCGGCGTTCTAACGGCTAAACGCTGGCTTGTCTACTCTCGGGGGAGGCTCTAGCACTGGTTTGTTGTGCGCATTAGAAAGGATTGACAGTGTTCTTTTGAAAAGGGTTTGGTCACGCGGGGGTGACAAGTTGAATTGATGTGTTTGGGTGTTTGAGTGGTTTGGTTTCGATCGCGCGGGGGCGAGAAGTTAGGTTTGATTTGTTTTTGAAATGTTTTTTTTGGAGAACGACGAAAGACTGAGCAATGTGGTGTTCACCAATCGTCCAATTCTTTCGAGGAGTAATAAGGCGTCCGCCTTTTATTCCTTTTTCATTCAGATTATTTTGAAAGTTTGTTTGTGGATGTTGAATATGCACGGTAGTGAGGCGTACGCCTCCTACTTGCTTATTCAAGGAATAATGAGGCGTACGCCACCTATTCCTTTATCCAAGTTTATTTAGCGTGTTTTAGTCGGAAGTCGATAATTTGTGCAATATGGCGTACGCCAATTATCCAAATAATCGAAAGATGGTGAGGCGTACGCCTCCCCTCTTTTATCATCCGAGGTTTAGATTGTAAAAGATATGTTTGTATGTTGGATTGGTAGGTTTTGATTTATTCGATTGTGGTTTAAATTCGATGATGAAAACTCGAGCAATATGGCGTACGCCAATTATTCGAATAATCGAGAGATAATGAAGCGGATGCTCACTATTCTCCTTTTCATCTGAAATGTGGAATTAAAAGGATTTAGAATTTGTGAAATGATTTGAAATTGTATGATTATGATTTTGATTTGATGACGAAGATTCGAGCAATGTGGCGTTCGCCAATTATTTGAATAATCGAAAGATAGGGAGGCGTACGCCTCCTATCCTGTTTTCATCTGAAATATGGAATTAAAAGGATTTAAGATTTGTAGTTGATTTAGAAAATGTGATTTGAACTTGTATGATTTAAGATTTAATCGGGTGACAAGAACTCGCGCAATATGGCGTACGCCAATTATTCGAGTGCTTGAGAAATAGTGAAGCGTACGCTTACTATCTCCTTTTCATCCCATGCTTATGTTTGAAAGAGAAAATGATTTTGAAATTGAATAGTTTGAAAAAAAAAGTGGTTTGAATAATTTGAATTTGAAAAGTGATTTGAAATTGTGATTTAAGATTTAATTGGGTGACAAGAACTCGCGCAATATGGCGTACGCCAATTATTCGAGTACTTGAGAAATAGTGAAGCGTACGCTTCCTATCTCCTTTTCACCCCATGCTTATGTTTGAAAGAGGATTTTTTTTGGAATTGAGTTGGTTTAAAAAAATGTTTTGAAGTTGTGTTTTTTTTGAAATTTGTTTTAATGGATAATGAATTGAAATGAAAATGTTTTGAAATTGAATGGTTTGAAGAACATGATTTGAGTTTGTGTTTGTGAAATTTACTTGTGTTGGATGATGAATTGAAATAAAATTGAAATTGAAAAAATGATTTATGAAAAGATGGTGGAATTGGAATGAAATGATTATGGTTTTCTAATTAACCAAATTAATTTCTCAAAATTTGATTGAATTAATTAATTACTTTAACTAAAACTAATCACCAAAATTATTCACTTAGAAAATATAATTATGTTAATTAAAATTAATGTTAATTAATTAATTAAACAACAATTAAATTGATTAATTAGAAAAAGAAACATATGATAACATTGATTTACAAAACTCGAATCATGGTAGTCACAAAATGTGCTAAAAAACCGGTTATGGCGAGATGACAGTATTATCGATGTCGTTTTAAAAAAAAAAATCTGATTCATGCATCAAATGTAAACATAATCAATTTAATATTTACAAGTTTATTTACAATAATAACAGTAAACACCAAAATTCAACTAAAAATCTAGAATCAAATTGTATCAAGAATATGAACAGTTCGGTTTCCACTTAATCGTATCAAGCATATCACAGAGCAAAGCAATCATAAACATCCATAACTCAAATTTTCAAGATAAGAAAGATGACCATTGGAAAAGCTAAAACACTTTTTGACAGCTTAATTGAAAAACTCCTATGTCTACACACTACATTAAAACAGAACCAATTTGTCCAAATATTACACCTCAGTTTAGTAATCAATCTACCTCAATAATCAATCTGTCTCAATGCTACACCAAAACAGAATTTGAAGAAAATCAAAGAAATTGCAATTAAAACCAAACATATATCGACAGGATTAAAAGGCTAATTAGAAATTACAAATCAGACAACCCCTGCACACTGATTCAAAACCTAAACAGAAGTGAAACCTCGCTCGCAGTTAAATAGTTTAACAGATATCAGCACAAATTCAACATAACACATAAAAAATTAATGATTCTAAACCTAAACAGAACCTAATGAATTGAAAAGATGACGAAAACAGGTTTGTAACCACTGCCGAAAAGTTAACCCGAGGAGTTACCGTAATTGCAGTAACTGCAATAGAGCCCAAATCAATAACAGCAGCAGCTTGAGATCTCTTATCCAATCGTCATGTCTTCGGCGTTTTGACAATCCGCACAGCTTGCTTCACCCAATATATCCATGGCTCTTTGACCTTCAAACTTTTTCCCTGAAAAACAGCAAATTACAGCAACAACACATTTCCGAGAGTTAATTTTTTTTTACAGGAACGGTTGAGAGGTAGTGCGGAATGGGTTTGATTTTAAGGGTTTGGCATTAACGGAGGGTGGGTTTGTGACGGTTGGAGATTTGTATTTAGGGGTGTTCGTAGATCTGAAGGTGAGCTTCACGGCGGCGAGGGTTTGTACGGTAACGGCGATGAAGAGATGAAGATGGGTTTTGGGGTTGGTCGAATGAGGTTTCGAGCGGCTACGGGGCGATGAAGAACGGCGATTCGATTTGGCGGTGGTGGTAAGGTTATGATGACGATTGATGAAGGTTTGTGTGAGTTAGTGAAGAAGGGTTGAGATGATGGAGATGGAGGGCGAAGGCTAAGAGAAAGACGGAGAGGGTTGGTTTTGTGAAGCGGCGGCTAGGTTTTTTAGCTGAGAGTTGAGAGTGAGAGATTTGGAGAGTTTAGGGATTGTGAGGAGTGTTTTTTTTTTCTGAGAGTGAGGGAGCGTTCTCTTCTTTATCTATTTCTTTTTTTTGTCTTTTTCTTTTCCTTCGTACAGTAGAGAGAGGAGAGGTAGTGGGAATGAGTGGAGCAGGTTGTTAGTAGTGGATTGGAGAGGATCCTAGGAGATTTTTTTTATTTCTTTTTTAGTATTTATTTATTTGTTTTTTTTTTTTTAAGAAAAGAGAATCCAATGCAAATATATACATATTCTCATAATTGTTAAATACCTAAATAATAAAACATAAAAAACTAATTAGTATTTAATTAAAACAAATTTTAATTGTTTTGATTAAATAACTAATAAAAATGACCAATTAGAAATAGAAAAATGAGTATGAATTTATTCGGAAAATTAAATCAAACACACCAAAATTATCAGCACAAAACGCATTATTTTTAAAAAAATACATTGTTTTCGTTAGATTCTGACAATTCAATCAATTTTTGTATTCTCAAATAAATTCGTCCTGACTGACACTTTAGGTGTTTATTCATGATGCAAATGTATGTCATGCTATGCGTATGATACAAAAATGAAACTGAAATTAATTTTAGAAAAAATTAAAATAAGCCCGGACAAAATTGGGGTACGACAGCTGCCCCTATTTAATTGCCTTGAACCAGGAGGTAAGGATGACAACAATCTTCATACATTCATGGTGGAAGGTAATTAAATACGAAAAGACCCAAATTTTGTCCTTTGAGACGCAATGGAGAAATGTGGAAAGAAAATGCAATGGGTTACAAAAAGTTATTAGAAGGTAAAATGAAACAATCAAGACTCTCTGGAATCGTCAGAACAGTATCTTGGATGTCATAATCGAGATATTCCAATAATGGAATGATACCTCAACTGTATCTAAGACTTTCTGATAATTAGCAGAACAATGTCTCGATTTGAACGCACGAGATTTTCTGAGGATCAACGAAGCAGTACCTTATATGATATAATTGAGATATTCCGACAAGGGAATGATACCTCAACCGTATCTAAGATTCTCCGAGGATACCTAGAGCAGTACCTCTAAAAAGGAATGAGACTCTTCATATTGATGAAGCAGCATCTCAAACAGCAGAAATGAGATTCTCTGTATCGAGTCGAAGCAGCATCTTATCTGATAGAATTAAGATATTCCGAACAAGGGAATGATACCTTAATTAAATCTAAGACTCTTCGAGGATACTAGAGCAGTATCTCTAAAAAAAAAAAAAAAAAAAAAAAAAAAAAAAAAAAAAAAATATTGGAATGAGACTCCTCATATTGATGAGACAGCATCTCAAACAGCAAAAGATGAGATTCTCTGTATCGAGTCGAAGCAGCATCTCATATGATCGAATCAAGATATTCCGAACAAGGGAATGATACCTTGATTGAATCTGAGACTCTCCGAGGATATTAGAGCAGTATCTCAAAAGAAAAACTGGAATGAGACTCCTCATATGATGAGACAGCATCTCAGACAGCAAAAGATGAGATTCTCTGTATCGAGTCGAAGCAGCATCTCATATGATCGAATTAAGATATTCCGAACAAGGGAATGATACCTTAATTGAATCTGAGACTCTCCGAGGATACTAGAGCAGTATCTCAAAAGAAAAACTGGAATGAGACTCCTCATATTGATGAGACAGCATCTCAGACAGCAAAAGATGAGATTCTCTGTATCGGGTCGAAGCAGCATCTCATATGATAGAATTAAGATATTCCGAACAAGGGAATGATACCTTAATTAAATCTGAGACTCTCCGAGGATACTAGAGCAGTATCTCAAAAGAAAAACTAGAATGAGACTCCTCATATTGATGAGACAGCATCTCAAACAGCAAAAGATGAGATTCTCTGTATCGAGTCGAAGCAGCATCTCATATGATAGAATTAAGATATTCCGAACAAGGGAATGATACCTTAATTGAATCTGAGACTCTCCGAGGATACTAGAGCAGTATCTCAAAAAGGAATGAGACTCTTCATATTGATGAAGCAGCATCTCAAACAGACAACTGAGATTCTCCATATAAATGAAGCAGTATCTCAGATGTTTATCTGTTGGGGGAAATATTTTAGACAAAACTCCTTTTGGAGGAGATTCACTATAAATGCTTTGCAGTGGAAAAGCTCATAAGAGACTTTTTAGGGTAACCTCTGCTTAGGGAGCAATGATAGCAAAGATGTTGGGAAATGTCATTATTAATCACAAAGTTGAAGAATGACTGGCTGAGAAATAATTCCACGAGCACATGCAGGGTAATAACTTTATTGAATTAAATAAGAAATGTTCGGGATACATATGGTTGACCCTGGATCCTGATATTTTATGTTTGTATGATGTTTCACTTTGGGTGGCAATGCCATGCATGGGATGATGCATTAGATGCATGAAGGGATGTAATTGCTGGGGATATTTAGGATGTGTATGTATGAATGTGAGTAATTTTGTTCACTTTTTATGAAATTTCCGTTTTGGCAGGAGTGCTTATGCATGGGTATGCTGATGATTGATAGGATTGTATTTGATGAATCTTCCTGTTTGGCAGGAAAATTATGCATGTGATGCATGTGGGAATGCAATTGGGTAATTGGATGTTTTTGTATGATTTTATTCTAGATTGCCAATGAGGTTGGACTTTTAAATGGGAATTGCCAAATGAGAATTGGTGAAGAAGATTGAACTGCCAGATGAGGACAGAACTTGAAGGATATGTTACCAGACGAGAACTGGTGGGAATAATTGAAATGTACAGATGAGACTGAATTTGTTTTTGTTTGTCAGACGAGAACTGACTTTTAAGGTAGGCTACCAGACGAGAACTGGTTACGAAAAATATACTACCAGACGAGAATTGGTATCGAAATAGGTGACCTACCAGATGAGAACTGGTATTAAGAGATAATTTACCGGGTGAGAACCGGTATTTGGCAAATGATTTGTCATGTAAGAACTGATTTTTGATATAGTTTGCCAGAAGGGAACTGGACTTTGGAATAAGTTGCCAGACGAGAACTGGACTTTGAAATAAATTGCCAAACGAGAATTGGACTTTGAAATGGTTGCCAAACGAGAATTGGACTTTGAAATAAATTGCCAAACGAGAATTGGACTTTGAAATGGTTGCCAAACGAGAATTGGACTTTGAAATTAATTGCCAAACGAGAATTGGACTTTGAATTTCCAAGCGATGTTGGGCTTTGGTGTCGTATTTTGTGTTGGAAGGCTTTTTGATGTCAGGTTCAATGTTATGGGGTCAGACCTGATGAATGCTATGATATGCATGGCTTTATGTTAGAGCAGAGCGACATGACTAATGCATGATGATGATTTATGTAATGATTTGTATGCTTCCAAAATGCCCCTGCGTGGGTATTGGAAGAGAAGGTTCTTTGCGACAAGGCTTCTTATCATATTGAAAGGTTATTTGATAGGGTGATAGCATGATTCCCCGACACTCATCCTGAACTCTGCAATTGATGACGTGCGAAAAATGTTTTGCTTGAACCGCTTGAAAATATGGAGAGGACTCGCTCTTGTATGGCTCATCTTGCCCCAATGTGATGGGTCTATGCAAGATGTTTACCTCGAAAGGATTTTGAAAGCAATTGTACCATAATTTGGAGATGGATTGCCCCAGAATTTTGATCCATGAAAGGATTTATCCTTGGTTAACCGACTCTTGGAGTGGTTGACTTTTCTGTGATCTTGAGGTAGCTTGCCCCGGTATGAGCGTTGAAGCGACTTAACTCACCCTAACTGAATATTGAAGGGGTTTGCCCCTGGCCAACAGAACCTCTAGATGATCTGCCCAAGTTAATAGGGTCATGAGATGATTTTCTATAGATCGACTGATTCTTGAAATGACTTTCCCCTGATTAACAGATGTTTGGAGACTCTTTCAGACTGACTGATTCCTGGAGTAATCTTCCTCCGATCAACTGCCGTTTTTGGGTGGCATGCCCCTGATTCATGGATTATGAGGTAGTCTTGATCCGGGTCAGCACCAACGAATGTCCAAGCTTCTCTGATTGTTCCTTATTGTTGGAATTTCCCTGACGTCAAGTACTGACTTGCAGTTAAAATTGTTTGTTCAGAAATGGTAATTTTAATGCGAGACTCATGCAAGTTTTGAAAAATCATTTATTTGAATGATGTGATAGTGTGGCGAATGGACCATGAGTCCAAGCGCAATTTTGGTTTAACAATATGGAAGATACAGCAAGAAGATTATACCAAAGTAGATGGTTAGCAAAACTTTAGGAGTCAGTTTACGCAACTTTGATGTAGTATGCTTTCAGAATAAACCCTGCTTCAATTAGGTCTTTTATGGGTTGTAACGTGGCTTGGTTCATGGTTATCGAAATAAAGGATATGAGGCTCAAAATTATTTTTGTACCCACCCTTCTTCTTGATAAACTCCAATCCTATGCTCAGTTAATTCAACATACACATTCGTCTTTTTGAGGGTGTAAGGATAAAGATGGTGATTCAAGGTCTCTTGAAATGGCAGCCACCTTATTTTGTTTTTTTTTGAATGTCGGTGACCCTTTGATTTTGGTATGGTGGTCACTGAATCTTGTTTTGGTTTTGCTGAGGATTTTCGTGACCTCTTTTGATTCTTTTTTCTTGATCCCTAATTTTTGCCTGAACTGCTTTTGAAGCTTTTAGTCCATCGGGATTGCCCTAATTTTTGCCTAAGTCGCCTCTTGGGTGTTCAACTTAGCGGGCTTTTCTTTGATTCCATTTTTTAGAATGTGACTGCCAAGTCAATGGTCATTGAAGAACAACCGTCATAACTTTTTGGATTTTTTTCTGGTTCTTCGACACTTTAGGATGTGCGCGAAGAATAGCAAGAGGTTGATCCTCAAACGGGATGTTTCATCTTGAAATTTGAATGCGTAGTCAGATTAACTGAACACTACCCTTCCCCAGGTTAAGCGTAAGGGTTTGTAGATCCGAAAGAAACTCCTACTTCTAGGCTCGAAGTGGTTGACTAGGGATTAACTCCTTATCTCTCCAGTGTTTGGGGATTTGAAACAATGCCTGTACATCATTAGCAGGATTTTATCTGACAGCATACAGTCAGCAATTATGGGTATTTTATTTTCGTCATCCTCCCTCCAATTTTGCTAAAACAATAGTTTGATAAACGAGGTGAGGTGGAGAACATGGAGGTATTTTTTTGTTTTTATAAGAGAAGAAAAATGAGCAAATGCGAGATAATTTGTTCAAAACATGCGTCATTACTTCATTAATATTACCATTAAAGACAACAAAATTTAAAAACAAGTAGCATTTAATCAACAAAGAAATTACACAATGCAAATGAAAACAAATCAGTCCAATGATTGCCAATGTTAAGGATGTCTTCCTGTTTGAACCACTGGCCTTATGAGATACTCCCTTGAAGTCTTCGAACTTATTCAGACGAGAGGTTGACATGCACCAACAGATTTCCGTCTGGAAAGGATATGTACTTTTTGTCAATCAACTGTTGAACCTTGGCTTTGAAAGCGTTGCAGTCTTCAGTCGAGTGCCCTATTGACCCGGCATGATATCCACATTGCACATCAGGGTCATATCCAGGTGGGTATGGTTCTGGCAATGGCCTAAGAGGCTTGGGATCCACCAACGAGTTTTGAATCAGATATGGCAGAAGTTGACCATACGACATAGGAATTGGATCGATAGGAGCATTCCTTCTTTCCAGATTGTTTCGAGGCCTAGATTGGTTCGAAGGCTGATTTTGATATCCTCGACCACGAGATCGTTGATTTGCGTAGGGAGCAGACCATGGTTGCTGGTATGGTGCTCTCAGCGTTGCCGGTTGCCTGACATCTGTTATGACTAAATTGGTTTCATCCTCTTCTTCCTTTTGGGAATTGCTGAGGGATTCTGTCTTGCTAGCTTGGTTGCTCGAGGCGCCTTGGATTCTTCCGCTTTTTAGGGCACTCTCGATGCGTTCTCCAATTGTCACTAGGTGGGCGAAGTCCAATAACACATTGCCTACCATCCTTTCAAAGTAAGGACTTTGTAAGGTATCCACAAACAAGTCAATCAATTCCTTATCCAAGAGTGGTGGTTGTACTTGGGCTGCCAATTCTCTCCATCGTTGTGCATATCCTTTAAAAGATTCGTTGCTCTTTTGGGATAAGCTTTGCAGCTGCCTTCGGTCCGGAGCCATGTCCAAGTTGTAGTTATACTGCTTCAAAAAAGCATTGGCTAAGTCTTCCCATGACTGGATATGGCTTCTTTTCAATTTCGTATACCAGCTCAATGATGCTCCAATCAAACTGTCTTGAAAATAATGAATCATCAGCTTGTCATCGTGAGTATGTGATGCCATTTTTCGGAAGAACATCACCAAATGGTGCCTTGGACAACTATCCCCTTTGTACTTCTCGAAGTTGGGTAATTTGAATTTCGGGGGGATTATTAGGCCTGGTACTAAGCACATATCAAGCCTAAAATTGTCATTTACATCCATTGCTCGGACTCTCTCCTCAAGGGCATGAAGCCTTTCAACATCAGTATTGGTCAATGGCATTAACTGGGATTGAGTAGGAATGTTCACTTGTGGAGGATTATAGTCATACAGAGGGTCATACATTGGGTTGGTAATTACAGTAAAGCCTGATGAGGAACCAACATTCTCTGTGACACCATGTTGAAAATTGTTCTTTGATTGGGCTAGCCTAGCCTCCAACATCTGGTCTACCTTTCCTTTCATGTTGTTCATATCCATTTTTCAACTCAACTTGATTATGTTCTCAATGCTCCCTTGTCTTTTAGTAGCTCTCAAAGGTTCAACACGAGTGTCAGAAAATCAGCCTGCTGGTAATTGGCAAAAGGACGGGATGAGTTTTTTTTGGTACTGGAAAAATGATATGCAATCCATGCTGATGAAATGCGAATGCATGAAATTTTATATTTGTATGCAAAGAAAATGTAATGCAGGTATAATTAGGATCCAGGATATTACGAGTATCATATGGTACACCCTATAAAGAGGTTCTATGTTCTGTACCCCACACACAAAGGATGGCTCCTAATGTTATCCATTTTCATGATAAGAACTTAGAGTCATGGACCAAGTTCAGTCTTCCATCGCAATAATGGGCTAGCCACATTGAAATGGAAGTTCTGAATCGGTCTATTCTAAGTGGGATCCTCGTATTGTACGAACAGGGTGTACACCCTTCGGTTCAATACTACACGATCGCCAATCATGAAGACGGACTTCAGTTTAAGATGAGGTTCCCAGAGTCATGGACCATGTTCAACGTTTCCTCGCAATGATGGGCTAGCCATATTATGATGGAAACCCTGAACAGATCTACTCTAGGTGGAGTTCTCGTATTGTCCCAATGAGGTGTACACCCCCCGGTTCAATACTACACAACTCCGGGTTCTAAGTTCTTCTCAAAACTCGGGTACGGAGCTTATCTCACAACATATGCCAAGTACCATAGATCACCCAACACAATAGCAAAATAAATTATATAACAAAAATAATACATCAAGATATACAAAAGCAA
The DNA here is from genome assembly GCF_024323335.1 of Lathyrus oleraceus. NCBI lineage: Eukaryota > Viridiplantae > Streptophyta > Magnoliopsida > Fabales > Fabaceae > Lathyrus > Lathyrus oleraceus. The sequence goes on along the minus strand of NC_066582.1, from coordinate 439,848,157 downwards.
ATGAAAGCGGTATTCTAACATTCATAGCAAATTGACTAAGTTAGGCTTGACTCTCTCTAGCTTGGAGCAAAGTCCCCAGCAGAGTCGCCATCTGTTGCATCTCGAAAAATACGATTCCACGCGATGGTCGCGGAAAAATTTAGTTCGAACAGAGTCGCCACCGAACTTTATTTATCCCAATGAAGGAATAGGAAAATATCGAGAAAACCGTTAAGAAAAAGGAATAATGGTCGTCGCAACCATATTCGGGTTCGGGAGTCGATTACGCAAGGGGAAGGTATTAGCACCCCTCACGTCCGTTGTACTCAACGGGAACCTTTTAGTCCAATTTGCTATTTGAATGTTAGTTTAATGTTATTTGTTTTCTTTGAGTGATAAAGTTGATAATAGAGATGGATGAAGACCCCAGGAAGGGGAAATGGGAGGTTTTTTATTAGTGTGCTCGCCAAGATCTCGCAATCTCGTGCCTACGTATTCCTTATGGTGTAATAAGGAAATCAGAGCATTCGTAGTTCGGGCTACTACGAATATTTGGTGGGTTTTGTTTTGATGAACGACTGTGTAGGTCGGCGTTCTAACGGCTAAACGCTGGCTTGTCTACTCTCGGGGGAGGCTCTAGCACTGGTTTGTTGTGCGCATTAGAAAGGATTGACAGTGTTCTTTTGAAAAGGGTTTGGTCACGCGGGGGTGACAAGTTGAATTGATGTGTTTGGGTGTTTGAGTGGTTTGGTTTCGATCGCGCGGGGGCGAGAAGTTAGGTTTGATTTGTTTTTGAAATGTTTTTTTTGGAGAACGACGAAAGACTGAGCAATGTGGTGTTCACCAATCGTCCAATTCTTTCGAGGAGTAATAAGGCGTCCGCCTTTTATTCCTTTTTCATTCAGATTATTTTGAAAGTTTGTTTGTGGATGTTGAATATGCACGGTAGTGAGGCGTACGCCTCCTACTTGCTTATTCAAGGAATAATGAGGCGTACGCCACCTATTCCTTTATCCAAGTTTATTTAGCGTGTTTTAGTCGGAAGTCGATAATTTGTGCAATATGGCGTACGCCAATTATCCAAATAATCGAAAGATGGTGAGGCGTACGCCTCCCCTCTTTTATCATCCGAGGTTTAGATTGTAAAAGATATGTTTGTATGTTGGATTGGTAGGTTTTGATTTATTCGATTGTGGTTTAAATTCGATGACGAAAACTCGAGCAATATGGCGTACGCCAATTATTCGAATAATCGAGAGATAATGAAGCGGATGCTCACTATTCTCCTTTTCATCTGAAATGTGGAATTAAAAGGATTTAGAATTTGTGAAATGATTTGAAATTGTATGATTATGATTTTGATTTGATGACGAAGATTCGAGCAATGTGGCGTTCGCCAATTATTTGAATAATCGAAAGATAGGGAGGCGTACGCCTCCTATCCTCTTTTCATCTGAAATATGGAATTAAAAGGATTTAAGATTTGTAGTTGATTTAGAAAATGTGATTTGAACTTGTATGATTTAAGATTTAATCGGGTGACAAGAACTCGCGCAATATGGCGTACGCCAATTATTCGAGTGCTTGAGAAATAGTGAAGCGTACGCTTACTATCTCCTTTTCATCTCATGCTTATGTTTGAAAGAGAAAATGATTTTGAAATTGAATAGTTTGAAAAAAAAAGTGGTTTGAATAATTTGAATTTGAAAAGTGATTTGAAATTGTGATTTAAGATTTAATTGGGTGACAAGAACTCGCGCAATATGGCGTACGCCAATTATTCGAGTACTTGAGAAATAGTGAAGCGTACGCTTCCTATCTCCTTTTCACTCCATGCTTATGTTTGAAAGAGGATTTTTTTTGGAATTGAGTTGGTTTAAAAAAATGTTTTGAAGTTGTGTTTTTTTTGAAATTTGTTTTAATGGATAATGAATTGAAATGAAAATGTTTTGAAATTGAATGGTTTGAAGAACATGATTTGAGTTTGTGTTTGTGAAATTTACTTGTGTTGGATGATGAATTGAAATAAAATTGAAATTGAAAAAATGATTTATGAAAAGATGGTGGAATTGGAATGAAATGATTATGGTTTTCTAATTAACCAAATTAATTTCTCAAAATTTGATTGAATTAATTAATTACTTTAACTAAAACTAATCACCAAAATTATTCACTTAGAAAATATAATTATGTTAATTAAAATTAATGTTAATTAATTAATTAAACAACAATTAAATTGATTAATTAGAAAAAGAAACATATGATAACATTGATTTACAAAACTCGAATCATGGTAGTCACAAAATGTGCTAAAAAACCGGTTATGGCGAGATGACAGTATTATCGATGTCGTTTTAAAAAAAAAAATCTGATTCATGCATCAAATGTAAACATAATCAATTTAATATTTACAAGTTTATTTACAATAATAACAGTAAACACCAAAATTCAACTAAAAATCTAGAATCAAATTGTATCAAGAATATGAACAGTTCGGTTTCCACTTAATCGTATCAAGCATATCACAGAGCAAAGCAATCATAAACATCCATAACTCAAATTTTCAAGATAAGAAAGATGACCATTGGAAAAGCTAAAACACTTTTTGACAGCTTAATTGAAAAACTCCTATGTCTACACACTACATTAAAACAGAACCAATTTGTCCAAATATTACACCTCAGTTTAGTAATCAATCTACCTCAATAATCAATCTGTCTCAATGCTACACCAAAACAGAATTTGAAGAAAATCAAAGAAATTGCAATTAAAACCAAACATATATCGACAGGATTAAAAGGCTAATTAGAAATTACAAATCAGACAACCCCTGCACACTGATTCAAAACCTAAACAGAAGTGAAACCTCGCTCGCAGTTAAATAGTTTAACAGATATCAGCACAAATTCAACATAACACATAAAAAATTAATGATTCTAAACCTAAACAGAACCTAATGAATTGAAAAGATGACGAAAACAGGTTTGTAACCACTGCCGAAAAGTTAACCCGAGGAGTTACCGTAATTGCAGTAACTGCAATAGAGCCCAAATCAATAACAGCAGCAGCTTGAGATCTCTTATCCAATCGTCATGTCTTCGGCGTTTTGACAATCCGCACAGCTTGCTTCACCCAATATATCCATGGCTCTTTGACCTTCAAACTTTTTCCCTGAAAAACAGCAAATTACAGCAACAACACATTTCCGAGAGTTAATTTTTTTTGACAGGAACGGTTGAGAGGTAGTGCGGAATGGGTTTGATTTTAAGGGTTTGGCATTAACGGAGGGTGGGTTTGTGACGGTTGGAGATTTGTATTTAGGGGTGTTCGTCGATCTGAAGGTGAGCTTCACGGCGGCGAGGGTTTGTACGGTAACGGCGATGAAGAGATGAAGATGGGTTTTGGGGTTGGTCGAATGAGGTTTCGAGCGGCTACGGGGCGATGAAGAACGGCGATTCGATTTGGCGGTGGTGGTAAGGTTATGATGACGATTGATGAAGGTTTGTGTGAGTTAGTGAAGAAGGGTTGAGATGATGGAGATGGAGGGCGAAGGCTAAGAGAAAGACGGAGAGGGTTGGTTTTGTGAAGCGGCGGCTAGGTTTTTTAGCTGAGAGTTGAGAGTGAGAGATTTGGAGAGTTTAGGGATTGTGAGGAGTGTTTTTTTTTCTGAGAGTGAGGGAGCGTTCTCTTCTTTATCTATTTCTTTTTTTTGTCTTTTTCTTTTCCTTCGTACAGTAGAGAGAGGAGAGGTAGTGGGAATGAGTGGAGCAGGTTGTTAGTAGTGGATTGGAGAGGATCCTAGGAGATTTTTTTTATTTCTTTTTTAGTATTTATTTATTTGTTTTTTTTTTTTAAGAAAAGAGAATCCAATGCAAATATATACATATTCTCATAATTGTTAAATACCTAAATAATAAAACATAAAAAACTAATTAGTATTTAATTAAAACAAATTTTAATTGTTTTGATTAAATAACTAATAAAAATGACCAATTAGAAATAGAAAAATGAGTATGAATTTATTCGGAAAATTAAATCAAACACACCAAAATTATCAGCACAAAACGCATTATTTTTAAAAAAATACATTGTTTTCGTTAGATTCTGACAATTCAATCAATTTTTGTATTCTCAAATAAATTCGTCCTGACTGACACTTTAGGTGTTTATTCATGATGCAAATGTATGTCATGCTATGCGTATGATACAAAAATGAAACTGAAATTAATTTTAGAAAAAATTAAAATAAGCCCGGACAAAATTGGGGTACGACAGAAGCTTATCAAGGAATGATGTGGAACTCCGTGGGGAACAACTACCAATCAGATGTACATCAATCAAAACACTCTCTTCTATCTGCCGGAGAGGAAACTTTGCAAATGGGGATAATAGCATTTTTCTCCACTGGGGAAGGAAATAAACATCTTCACCACCAGCTCTTAATGCTAGAAGAAATCTTCAGACTCGGAGGAGATACAAACATCAAACTCTGATTTGGAAACCCTACTAGGGACAAGTTGTAAATGTTCTTGAGGAAACTACCCTTGCTGGAGAAATTGGAAATGAATCCTTCATCAACAAGTGACATACCGGGGATACCTCTTTTCAAGACAAATGAAATGGGAAATAATCCCTTCATCAACGGCACTAGGCAACTTCCTGCTCAGGAGACAAATATCTGGAAAGATAGCTCTGCAAGGAACACATGCCTATTCCGCTGGAGATTCTTACTCGGGCTGGGGAAATACAATCTTCCTCGTGAGTAGATAGTTAGGATAATGAGACAAAGAGTATTCTCAACTTAAAGCATATCAACTTTTATCAATCTATAAGGGATTTTAGGTCAGTCCACACAAGGGATGACAACCATACAAATGATAAAACACAAATGCTACTGTAATACCCAAAAATTTACCTTTCATTTTTCTTAGAAGCATGGGATTGTGTTTCACATCGCATTAGCATCATACTAGGTCATACTCATTGCATACTGCATCAGTGACTTGGGAAATCGGGGTTTTATTGATCACTCCTTAACAGAAGGAGCCTACACAGAGCAAGACTGAGAATTGAATTTCATTCTCCAAATATACAAGTCTCAAGGGTCTCAAGGGGTTCCATATGTCTTATTATGGTCCTCAGTTCATCAGTGGAAGATTCAGAGCTCTCAGAGTGTGCATATGGATTTAATAAAAAACATCAGGGTTTCATTTTTCTCACAAAGATCCATTGGCCTATGAAGATCCCTAATTATCTCACAAAGATCCATTGGCAATCAGTGTAATCACTTCCTAGTCATTTTGGCCCTAAAACCAGGGTTTGGTATAAAATCAGCTTATTTATGATTCTTTGGGTGGAACTCTTTTCCATGTCCCTCCATATGTCCACAAGGGTCTACAAACAAAAAAATCAGCTTTTTATTTGAGCCAGAGGTGCTTCAATTGATCACTGGAATCGGGAATCAGACAGTTTGGGAAAAGTCAATTGTGAGGCCAGAAAAGTCAACTCTTGACATTTTGAAAGTGGAATCTCAAAATTCATGCCTAAGGAAGCCTACATGTGAAATATTATCAAGGTTGGATCATGGATTCATCATTTAATCAGGAGTTGGAAAAGTTACCGAATTTGGAAATGGTTGACTTTCCATTTAAGGCAAGTTTTATGGTTTTTTGCACCCACTTTAAGCCTATATTACATCAATATGCAAGCTCCATTTGAAAATTTCTCCAACATCAAAGTTGTTTCTCTTGTTCCAAGCTTTCTAGAGATATAAAGTTTGTTTCATTTGGATTAAAATTGAGAAAGTTATGCTTGGTCAAAGTAGGACTTTATTTTAGGACACTTAGAAAATTTTCTAAGTCCAAAATTTGCAAAATTTGTCAAGACTTATGGGCCATATTTCTTGCACTTCAAGGCATCTTTGGGAAACACTTTCTTCATGACAGTTGTACCTTGTTATGTCCTCTTTCACACCTTTTTGGAACCACCCCATTTGGATCATTGGTTTGGAAGATACACTCATCTAAAGTTGGTATCATAGGCTGAATTTTTTGACAGCATTTTGGCCAAACTGGCCCAACCATTTTGCAGCCATGGGACCTGAACTTTATGGCCATTTTTCACCTCTTTCCACTCACCATTTCAAGATGTGTTCAACATTAAAGATGTTAAGCTCCCTACCCTCTTTCTACTGTTTGCATTGCCTTGTCATTTGGTCATGTATTCATCAAGTTACAATACCTTAAAGTCACCTAGTTGGGTTGTTTTCATGCTGCACAAGAAAAATCAAGCCAAACCCCAAAAACGACCAACACATCTTTTACCTCATTTGGCCATTTGCTTTTGGTTCATTCACTTAAGTTTTGCCACTTTTAACCATTTCTTTTCACACCTCATATTTGCACAATTGATCCATGACTCAAAAACCAACCCTTAAGCCCATACATACACTTGAAATCCTACATACATAAACTCATAAAACCCTAATCAGAAGAGGAGGCTGTTATTTTCAAAGGAGGCAAGGCAAGAGGAAAGAGACTAAGTTGCATTCCCTTCCATTTTCACAAATTCTAAAAGTTCTCAAAGCACAAGCATCTCATTCTCATCCCATCCTTCCATTTTCAAGAAGCAGTGGACTTTCTCCACTAGGTAATCTTTTTATCCCATCTTCCATAACCATATTCCATGTTTTGTTCATCATATTTTTTCATACCACTATTACACTTATTCATGCCATTACCATGTTTACCTCTCCATTATGCCATGCTCTCTTTTTCTTCATGCTTTTTTTTATGCTAAATGTTATGCACTACTTGTCCATAAAACCCTCACCATGAGGCTTTGTTTTAAACTTTAAGTTTTTTTTTTACATTTATTTTTCTGAAAATCTTTGCATGAGCCTCCCTTGTTGTCCATATTTCTCTATGATAAAGTCATCATTTTGCATGAAATAAAATACCATGTTGTTCCTCTCATTTAGTATTAGAACTTTGCTTTTTACATCATTCAATTCCATGCACTATAGAGTGAGATATGTGGGTTGGAAAATGGTTGAATTTGTTGCATTTTCGTGTAATAATTCTGCATGCATGGCTGAAATCACCATCCCATGAGAAGCGCTTACGTGTCGCGCTCGGTGCCCTTGGATCGCACGGCTATCTTAAGATCTCGTCCATTCGCTGCTATTTTGTCCTTTTCTGTTTAATGAAAACGTGTCCAATTGATTTAATGTTACACATTTATTTAAATGAATGCTGTCACACCTATTTTCGCTGGACCGGGCCCTGTATCATACTGCTATCCGCCCCCCTGCATTAGGCCCATTGCTACTCACATTGTATTTTCCATTCCATTTCTTATTCCTTTTTTATTATTATTCTGTTTTGTCTTTAATTAATAAAAATAGTTTATTTATTCATAAAAATACCAAAAAATATTTTTTACTTTCCTTAATGTCTTATATAATTTATTTAATTTTTATTTTCGTATTTTATTTAATGTTAATATTTTATTTCAATTATTTATTTGAAATGGTTCATTTTGGTACACTTTTTTCCATTCATTTTATTTTCATGACTTAAAATTATTTTTAATTTCTGATTTTTGGGATGAGGGTTGACCAATGTCTCATGGTCAACCTGACCTTTTATTGGAATTTTATTTCCCACTTTTAATTTGTTTTGGATTTATTTCTAACCTAGTCTTGTTGTTTGACTTTTCATTTGACTTCTGTTTTATTTCAATTAATTTGTACACTAATTTTCACTATTTTTGAAATCTTTTTGGGGGATGATGATTTCATCACCCCACCTCTTTTAATTTATTTTTTTATAATTTATTGAATTAATTTACTATTTATTTGATATTTTTTAAGTTGACTTGACTTTTCGGTTGACTTTTCTATGATTGATGTTTGACATAGGGATTGCTTAGGGCAATTGAAGAGATCTTTTGATCCTCCCTTGTTAATCTCATGTGCCACATATTAGAGGCCTTTCATCTCAATTTTATTTGATCCTTGCATCATTTCCCGATTAAATTATTCATTGATTCTTTGTGTGCATAATTTCACTTGTCTTATTCATCTGATATTTTTTATACTTGTTTCTTTCATCCATGTCTTTATTGTTTGATTGTTTAATATGTTTATACTTCTCATACATTGTTTAATGCTTCATTATTTCATTCTTTGATTATTTGATTTGATTATATACTTGTCTATATCTTACTTGTTTGATTAACTGTGGCCTCCTTGTATGGTGTATGAGGCATATATTATTATTGTTTTATTGCCATGTACAATCCCCATTCATTACAAATGTATCCCTCTCCCATGAAATGTATAATATTTATTCTTTAATTCTTTATTCATTTGTTAATACAAGAATTAAAATGAACATTCGATAACCATTTCAAAATAAGATCAAAACCTCGATTCAACGTCGAGTAATCATTTTCCAAAACTTAACAGAACCAGCACGTATTCATCAGTTTACCTTGTAAGTCGATTGCTTTATGCATCGCCATCAACCTTGTAAGTCGATTGCTTTATGCATCGCCATCAACCTTGTAAGTCGATTGCTTTATGCATCGCCATCAACCTTGTAAGTCGATTGCTTCATGCATCGCCATCTACCCTTATCCCTAGCACCTCTCCTTGCTCCACTCGTCAATTCTTGTTCCGATTAGGTAGCACCCTTAGATAGAACCCTTTGTATGATAACATAGGTAGGATTCCCATATCCTTTTGTATGATAACATAGGTAGGATTCCCTTATTCTTTTATATGATAACATAGGTAGAATTCTCATATTCTTTTGTATGATAACATAGGTAGATTTCCCATATTATTTGCATGCTAACATTAGGTAGATATTCCCATTTGTAAATCCTAACACTTAAGTACATATTGCATGACAACTCTAGGGCAGAGCTTCCCCCACTTCTAGACCTTTCCGAGCGTCTCTGATCTTGTCGCATGTAGTCCGTTCTATTGCAAAGAGGTAATTGCCTAAGACTCGATTCAGCGAGTTGCGACACCTGCTGCTAGGATGTGAACACATTGCCCACTCTCCTTTGACACAACTGGTGTCCTCCTTTGTAAGTCCATGTTTAGATGGCAATCCCTATGTAGCCGAACTACGGCAACTCTGATTCTCATGTTCAAATGAGATACAGAGGCACAAGATGCGATGTCTTGCCGAGTTTGACTGACATCTAACAACTAATCTTTGCTTGTTTTCGCCCTTGTTGCGATTGTTCTTTTCTCTCGCCCTCGTTGCGATTGAGACCTTCCCTTTCTCTTGCCCTAGTCGCAATCGAGACCCTTGTTCCCATAGTTAGCTGAACTACGTTTTGCTCTGATTCTCATTCCAGATGAGATACGTAGGCATAAGACGCGACGTCTTAGCGAGCACACGTCTCCTTCACCCATAGGTAGCCGAGCTACGAAGACTCTGATTCTCATAATCAGATGAGATACGTATGCAGTGAATGTGACATCCGTGCGAGTCATTTTCTTTTGACACTTTCTCTTTTAGTAAATAGTACCTTAGATAAACACACACCCTTTAGACGAGAACAACAAGAGTGGATCCCGTAGAGTACTACGGATGCGTAGGGGTGCTAATACCTTCCCTTCTCATAATCGACTCTCGAACCCAAGATTTGGTTGCGAGACCTTGTCTTTTCCTTTCCTTTCTCCAGGTTTACTTCGAGCGTTTCCTTTCCCTCCTTTGGGATAAATAACGCACGGTGGCGACTCTTCTGTCTTTTCTTTCTCGCCGGTTGTTTTTTCGCATACTGTATTTTTCAGGTTGCGACAGCTGGCGACTCTGCTGGGGACCAGGTTTCCCTAAGCGAGTCCCTCCTAGCTTTTGTAGGTTTCTTGTTTGTTGGGTGTTTATGCTTTTGTACAGTCGTTTACTTTCCGCATTTACCTGCTTTATCTTATTGCATTCATGTGCATATGTTTGCTGTATCTGTGGGTTCTGTGGGTTGTATGTTTGTTGGGGTGGGATGTTTTATGAGAGATAAGCCCACTACCCAGGCTTGAGCGTACATATAGGTTTTAGAGTGGATAGTCATGAGGCTTGCGTGGCATGTTGCTGCGTTAAGTCGTTCATGAAGACCCACACCCAGACGAGGTTTCTTTGGATATGTTTTGTCCTATGGGTGTTCCATAACGACAAATGTTCCTTTAGAAATCGTCGACTCTGGTGACCATTTCCCGAGAACTCAGTCGAGGCCTCTCCTCCGAGACGCGTTTATGTTAGCTCTGGTGGGCGCATTCTCGCTGCTCAATCCGAGGACCCCGAGACTGGGAACTTACTTTAGGATATCCTGTTGAGGGGAGTCAGTAGAGGTCTTCTATCCCGTAATAATGCCAAACCTTCAGTGGTAAACGTATTATTCTCGACTGAAGGGCTGAAGCTGACAAACTTCTGTTCTTAGAACCTACCAGTGAGGGGCGAGCTAAATTCAGGGAATCTTAACCTCCAACCAACCCGGTTTTCTGGAGCAGAGTTTTGATCTTGAATTATATTCCTCAGTGGGTTTCTCTACAGACAATGCAACCCGACAGATGTTCAAGCAGATACAGCAATCTTGATTTCCATGTCACTGCATTGCATCACATCACATCATTCTGCATTCATATCATTTAACACATGTTTATCCTTTTCTAGGGGGTTTACATCTTCTTCTTGATTTCGGTCGGGGTTTTTCTGGTTCTCTTAAGATGGATATTGGCAGAAAGAGACACGTCGCCTACAAGTTTCCTGCGGTTTGTTTGGAGCCTATTCAACAACTGATGAAGTTAATGAATCACAATTCTCTAGAAGGATTCCGGAAGGAGTACGGTTTGATTCTAAGTTTCGTCACGGTTCTTTCCAAGGATCAACATGATGCTCTCTTCACACTGCGGCAGTTCTATGACCCTCCATTGAGGTGTTTCACATTCTCGGATTATATTTTGGTCCCTACTTTGGAGGAGATTTCCAGTTTTCTCAGAGTTCCTATCAAGTCACAGTTGTTGTTCTACAGTTCTGAGTTTCTGCCCGATCTCAGCATGGTTGCTTCGGCCACATATTTGGGGAAATCAGTCTTGAAGGCTAATATGTGTCAGAAGGGAGGAGTCAATGGTTTTCATTTGAGTTTCTTACTGGGAGAAGCAAAGAAGAAACTTGAAGATGGTGACCAGAGGGGTTTCAATACTGTGTTGGCTCTTTGTGTGTATGGGATTATCCTGTTCCCTAATGTTGCCAAATTTGTGGACATGGACGCAATACGCCTCTTCGTGTTGGGAAATCCAGTGTCGACCTTGCTAGGAGATTTCTTTCATTCGGTGCACCACAGGAATGAGAGTAGAAAAGGAGGATTGTTGAATTGTTGTGCGCCTTTGTTTTATAAGTGGTTCAGTTCTCACCTACCCAAATCAGGAGCGTTCGTTGATGTCGAGGACTCGTTGAGTTGGTCGAAGAGATTGATGGGGTTGAGAGCTGAAGATATTTCTTGGTGGTCTGACCGGAGCTCGCTTCGGGCGGATATTATTCACAGTTGTGGGAACTTCCCAAATGTACCGTTGGTAGGAAGAAGAGGAGGAATCAACTATAATCCTTCTCTAGCAGTTAGACAGTTTGGATATGCTTTAAGAACTCCGCCTTTGGAAAAGGATGTGGAAGAATCTCTGTTTTTCCATTCTTCGCCTGATTTGACTGTATCCCGTAAGGCAGCTGAGGCCTGGCTCAAGGTGATCAAGAGAGGAAGAACTGTGCTTGGAAAAGGAGATTGTAGAACTTACCCTCAGTATGGAGAGTGGCTTCAAGGAAGAGTCGAAGAGTTTGGTCTGCCGTTTCCTATTGAAGAACCTTTGTATCCACCTACTCCTGAGCAGTCAACAATGGTGAGCCGAGAGGAGTATGAAAAATTGAGGAATGCCATGGAGGAGCTTCAAACTGAAAACTCAGAGTTAAGTGTGAAGTTGCATGACTGTATGCATCAATTCCATGAGGCAGAATATCAGAAGGGGGAAGCCATCAGATTGCAAGAGGAAGTAGAGAGGAAATTAGCTGTGGAGGTGGACTTCTTCAGGAAGACAGACAAGGCCTTGGGATCATCCAGCTCTGAGTTAAGGCGAGTCAAGCAACAGTTAATGGATGCTCATGATAAATTAGCTGGGTGGCAAGAGTAATGGGATGCATTTTCAGCTTCTCGGAAGGCAAAGGAGGAGGAGATGGTGGCCGAACTGACTAGTCAGATGGAGAAATTGAAGACTTTTCTAAAGGAGAAGAACAATGAGCTTCTGTGCGCCCGTTCGACTAATGGTTACATCACAGGTCAACTCCATGAGGCTCAAGAATAGATTGAAGAACTCAAGGTGCTGGCAGGTTTGAAGAAGTCCAGACTTGAAGAGGTATTCAGAGAGGACGATGGGAATTACTACAGAGAGCACATCAACGAGTTGGATGGAGTTATTCACCAGAGGAATCTGCTTATCCGGCATTTGATAGAATTCCCAGATCATCCTGACACGGTAGCATTGCTGGCTGAAGTGAGGAGCAGTCCTTATGGTTTGTACACAGGAGGCTGAGTCCTGATTTTTGCTCTTCCCTTTACTTATTGCTTTGTTGTTGTGTAGTGATAATCCACAGGCTTGTTGTGGAGATCCTCTTTTGATGTATTTTTGGCTAAGGCCCCTTTCCTTGAACTCATTTGTATGATGGTTTCCCTTTATTGCATCTTGATCTCAGAAGTTTATCCATGACTCGGTCTTCTTGCACTATTCACCTGATGTGAGATTGGAATCAAGGGGGTAGAATACCTTTTGGATTTGATAAACATGTCATTGCATTTACATATTCATTTTCATATCTTGCATAACAGGTACCGCTGCGGTGTTCTCATATTATTTGGTGTTCCACTAGCAGGATAGCTGATTCAGGAATTCACCGGTACGGTACCCGCAGAAACCAGCAGAGAGCAATGGAAAGCCTACAAGCAGAGCTCGCCGAGATGAGGATCCACATGACCCAATTCATGGATGTGGTTCAAGGGGTGGCTCAGGGACAGCAAGAGCTCAGGCAGATGATGCAGAGGAATCCCACCACTACTCAGCCAGAGACCTTGACTGATCCTCCAGCTGGAGAGGTTAACGGACCCAATGGACCGGGCCCTATCCCGATCCCGCATGTCAACTCTGGCCAACAGCCCGTCCATGATGATCAGGACGACCAGTTCACCCAGATGCATGAAGACTTTGGCATGGGCCATGGCATGGACCCCATGTTCAGGAGATTAGAGGAGAGGCTGAAGGCGGTGGAAGGACAAAACCCTCTAGGGGTAGACGTTTCTGACTTGGGGTTGGTCCCAGGCGTGAGAGTGCCACCGAAATTCAAAGTCCCGGTCTTTGACAAATACAATGGCAGCTCTTGCCCCAAAACTCACGTGCAAGCCTATTTCCGTAAAATGGTTGCATACTCCGATGACGAGAAGCTACTTATGTACTTCTTCCAGGACAGCCTAGCCGGGGCATCCTTGGAATGGTACATGAGGCTGGATAGAGCCCACATCCGTTGCTGGAGGGATTTGGCTGAGGCTTTCGTGAAGCAGTATCAGTATAATGCAGACATGGCTCCGGACAGAACTCAACTTTAGAATCTGTCTCTTAAAAGCAATGAGTGCTTCAGGGAATACGCCCAACGCTGGAGAGAGACAGCTTCTCGTGTTCAGCCTCCTATGTTGGAAAAGGAAATGGCCAACATGTTCATGAATACGCTGCCTGGACCTTACCTGGAGCGTCTGGTGGGGTGCAATGCCTCCAACTTTGCTGATGTGGTCTCTACCGGAGAGAGGGTGGAGAATTACCTGAAGACCTGCAAGATCCAAAATGGAGGTGGATCTTCATCAGGGGTAAAGAAGCCATTCATTGGAGGGGATAAGCAGAGAGAGGGGGGAGTGAATTCTTTGACTTCCTATCAGAGCAGAGGTGTCTGGAGGAACAGTTTTCAGACTTACCATCAACAACCGTATGTTGCGGCTGTGACCATTCCAGCTGCAGCACCACTACAACAACAACAACAACAACAGCGTCAACCAGCTCAGTACCAACAACAACAACCACCGGGTAACAGACCCGCATATCAACAAAGGCAAAGGATGATGGATCGGCGTTTCGACACTCTTCCAATGTCGTACGCTCAGTTGCTTTCTAGTCTTCAACAATTATAACTTGTGCAGTTACGCACTCTGGCTCCTCCTGTTGGTAGGCTTCCGGTGGGTTACGACGCCAACGCTAGGTGTAGCTTCCACTCTGGGGCACCTGGCCATAATATTGAGAACTGCAAAGCTTTTAAGCACGTAGTTCAGGACCTCATAGATTCAAAGGCCATCAACCTTGCACCGGCTCCTAATATCGTCAACAATCCCATGCCGCAGCATGGTGGTGCAAACGTTAATATGCTGGAAGCAGAAGCCAAGTCCATTAAGGATGTGTTGAAGTTGAAGACTCCGCTGTTGGAGATTAAAGGATGCTTGCTGAAGGCCGATGTTTTCCCCGGTTGTGGGAAGGATTGTTTGGATTGTGCTACACAGGGCAAGGGTTGCTTGAAGCTGCAGCAGGGTATCCAGGTCTTGCTTGACAATGGTATCCTCCAAGTTGAAGACTTGTCTGTCAAAGAGTTTGTTGAAGGGGTAGCTGAAGAGGTGTTTGAAGATGCTGTTGAAGAATTCACAAATGTTGTTCCTGCTGATTCTGTAACTCGTAATGATGTATTTAATTTTTCCAATGTTGTTGCTAATATCCCAAACTATGTGGTTGATGCTGGTGTAATTGAACTTGATTCCGATGTTTCGGATGTTTATGCTTCAATGAATGAGATTTTTGAGTACGACTGTGATGTTGCTACTATCACTATTTTCTACCCAACTAATCAGATCAGTGTGCCAGAAGCGCAACCCGTGCCAACAGTGCGACAATCTACTATGACCATCACAACCCCTGGTCCTTTACCTTTCACCAGTGAAAGGGCCATTCCGTGGAATTATGGGGGGAGTGTATACACGCACGATCATAGGGTAGAACGACCACTGAAAGTAGAAGAGGGTCAGAAGCCTGAACTTGAAGTTGAAGGTCCCGCAGTGGATAATGTTGGTGGAATCGGGCGATTCACCAGGAGTGGTAGATTGTTCTCACCACCGGTTAGCCAAGTTGATAGTGTTGATGCCGCGGCTAAGGCCAAAGGCAAGCAAATCGTGAATGAGGGTACCTCTGCACCCCAAGCTGGTTCTGAGCCCACTTTTGCGAAGGATGTGGACGAGCTTCTGAGAATCATAAAGAAAAGCGATTACAAGGTAGTCGATCAGTTGATTCAGACTCCGTCCAAGATATCCATTCTCTCACTCTTGTTGTGTTCGGAGGCACACAGGGAGGCACTTCTGAAGGTTCTTAATGCTGCTTATGTACCTCAAGAGATCTCGGTAAACCAACTAGAAGGGATCGTTGCCAATGTTCATGCAAGCAACGGGTTAGGTTTCACCGATTCTGACTTGACACCAGCCGGACGCAATCATAACAAGGCTCTGCACATCTCGATGGAATGCAGAGACACCGTGTTATCACATGTTCTGGTGGATACAGGTTCCTCTCTCAATGTGTTACCCAAGAGAGCCCTCTCAAGGTTAGAAGTAGAAGGTTTGGTCTTGAAGCCTTCTAATCGCGTGGTGAGAGCCTTCGATGGTTCTAAGAGGTCGGTGTTTGGAGAGGTAGAATTGCCCATTCTGATTGGATGACAAACCTTCAATATTGTCTTCTATGTGATGGATATCAGTCCCTCGTACAGTTGCCTGTTGGGTCGTCCCTAGATCCACGATGCTGGGGCAGTCTCCTAAACTCTACATCAGAAGATCAAATTCCCAGTCAATGGAAGAATTATCACTGTCTGTGGTGAGGAGGATATTCTGGTCAGTAACCTGTCTACATTCAAGTATGTAGAGGTAAAGGGTGAATTTCATGAGACCCTATGCCAGGCCTTTGAGGCGGTTCAGATCAAGGATGCAGCTCTGGTGGAAGAGGTTATAGCAGGTGCCTCTATCTCATCCTTCAAGCAGGCACAAGCCTTGGTGGATTCAGGTGTTGCTCCCGGTTGGGGGCGTCTGTTGGAGTTACCAATGAAAGACGACAAGTTCGGGACTGGGTATCAACCAGCGTTGACTTCTACAACTTCAGCACTTCAGACTCGTCAGGGGCCGATTACTTTCTCCAGTGCTGGCGTCATCCAATATGGCATGATCTCTGCGATCAACGATGAAAATGGGGATAGTGATTGCGACATCGACAATTGGGTGCGTCCGAGGATTCCGGGTGAAGTCATCAACAATTGGTCTTCCGAGGAAATTGTCCAAGTCACTCTTCTAGAGGAGTAATTTTTCTTTGTTTATTCATGCATGTCCAAGTCTTACGTTCCGCCCAGGGCGTAATGACTCATTGTAGGGCTCATCTATGTGAATACCTGCATTGTTTATCATAAATGAAGGACGTCTTTTGCATTCAAATATTTTGTTCACTGTCTTTCTATTTTTGCAGTTTTCAAAATTTCAAAAGAATAAAAATATTTGGCAATGTTTTGTTTAGTTTTCACTCACTGTTCACACTCATAAGCACATACCATCACTCATGCAGATGCACATCACCGGATCCTATTGATAACGGTTCTGCTATGGCTCGCTTCGACTTCGAAAATCCAATCTTACAAGCTGAAGAAGAGGGTGATGAAGACTGTGAAATCCCTGAAGAACTTGTCAGGCTGTTAAAGCAGGAGGAAAGGGTCATTCAACCGCATCAAGAGTCTGTGGAAGTGATTAATCTCGGCACCGAGGACGCCAAGAGAGAAATCAAGATAGGGGCTGCTTTGGAAGATGATGTGAAGAAGGGGTTGATTGAACTGTTGCAAGAGTACGTCGACATCTTCGCTTGGTCTTATCAGGACATGCCAGGGCTCGATACAGACATTGTGGAACACCGTTTACCTCTTAAGAAGGGTTGTCCTCCGGTCAAGCAGAAGCTCAGAAGAACAAGACCTGAGATGGCTGTCAAGATAAAGGAGGAAGTGCAAAAGCATTTGGATGCGGGGTTTCTAGCAGTTACCAATTATCCGCCATGGGTTGCAAATATCGTCCCAGTACCTAAGAAGGATGGGAAGGTACGAATGTGTGTTGACTACCGGGATCTGAACAGAGCCAGTGCTAAAGATGATTTCCCATTATTACCTCACATCGACGTTTTGGTGGATAACACGGCTCAGTTCTCGGTATTCTCCTTCATGGATGGCTTTTCTGGCTATAATCAAATCAAGATGGCACCAGAGGACATGGAGAAGACAACGTTCATAACCCCATGGGGCACTTTCTGCTACAAGGTGATGTCGTTTGGCCTGAAGAATGCTGGAGCAACATATCAACGAGTTATGGTAACTCTTTTCCATGATATGATTCATCATGAAATCGAGGTTTATGTTGATGATATGATTGCTAAATCTCAGACAGAAGAAGAACATTTGGTGAATCTGCAGAAACTGTTCGAGCGATTGAGGAAATTCAAGCTGAGGCTTAATCCGAACAAGTGTACTTTCGGAGTGAGATCTGGAAAACTGCTGGGTTTCATTGTTAGCGAAAACGGGATTGAGGTGGATCCTGACAAAGTGAAGGCGATACAAGAAATGCCTAAGCCGAGAACAGAAAAACAAGTTCGTGGTTTCTTAGGAAGGTTGAACTACATTGCAAGGTTCATCTCTCACCTAACAGCCACGTGTGAGCCAATTTTCAAATTATTGAGGAAAGATCAGGCTATCAGGTGGAATGATGATTGTCAAAGGGCTTTCGAGAAGATAAAAGAGTATTTGCAGAATCCTCCTATCCTTATGCCTCCAGTCCCAGGGAGACCGCTGATTATGTACTTGACAGTACTTGACAATTCTATGGGTTGTGTTCTCGGTCAACACAACGAGACAGGTAGGAAAGAGCATGCCATCTACTACTTGAGTAAGAAGTTCACAGATTGCGAGTCGAGATACTCAATGCTTGAGAAGACATGTTGTGCACTTGCATGGGCTGCTAAGCGGTTGAGACAATACATGTTGTCTCACACAACCTTACTGATCTCCAAGATGGATCCAGTCAAATACATATTCGAGAAGCCAACTCTCACCGGAAGGGTTGCTCGTTGGCAAATGGTACTGACAGAGTACGATATCCAATATACATCCCAGAAAGCCATCAAAGGGAGTATTTTGTCAGACTATTTTGCTTAGCAGCCGATTGATGATTATGAGCCGATGAAGTTTGATTTTCCAGATGAAGACATCATGTTCCTCAAGATGAAAGACTGTGAAGAGCCAGTTGTTGAGGAGGGACCTGATCCAGAAGAAAAATGGACTTTGTTGTTTGATGGGGCTGTCAATGCTAGAGGAAGTGAAATTGGCGCTGTCATTACTACTCCGAAAGGTGCCCACATGCCTTTCACCACTCGTCTGACTTTTGAGTGCACAAATAATGAAGCTGAGTACGAGGCTTGTATCTTGGGTATTAAGCAAGCCATTGATTTGAGAATCAAGACTCTGGACATCTTCGGAGATTCAGCTCTGGTGATCAATCAAGTGAATGGTGATTGGAATACTCTCCAGCCCACTCTTGTCGTTATGGGGTTCCCGAAAGAATCATTACTGATAATGGTTCCAATCTCAATAACAAAATGATGAAGGAGTTATGCCAGAACTTCAACATTCAGCATCACAATTCTTCCCCTTATCGCCCTAAGATGAACGGCGCTATTGAGGCAGCAAATAAGAACATAAAGAAGATTGTGCAGAAGATGGTCGTCACGTACAGAGATATGCATGAGATTCTACCCTTCGCCTTGCATGGATACCGTACTTCAGTACGTACGTCGACCGGGGCAACCCCTTACTCCCTTGTGTATGGTATGGAAGCAGTCCTACCTGTTGAAGTGGAGATTCCTTCTCTAAGAGTCCTGTTGGATGTCAAGTTGGACGCAGCTGAATGGATTCAAACAAGGTTCAACGAGTTAAGTCTTATCGAAGAGAAGCGAATGGCAGCTATTTGTCATGGGCAGCTGTATCAGAGTCGGATGAAGAGGGCCTTTGATCGGAAAGTGCGTCCTCGGTGTTTCCAAGTCGGAGATTTAGTGTTGAAAAGGATCCTTCCTCCTCAGACAGATCACAGGGGCAAATGGACTCCTAACTATGAGGGACCGTACATTGTCACCAAGATTTTTGATGGTGGGGCTTTAATGCTTGCAACTATGGATGGTGAAGACTTCACTTCCCCTGTGAACTCAGACGCAGTTAAAAAATACTTCGCATAAAATAGACCCGCTGGACAATAAAAAGAAGAGTCCGGGAAAAAATGGGCATCCCGACGAACCAAGAAAATGAGAAAGGTTCGGGCAAAAGTTAGGGATTAAAAATGAAAAGATTGTACACCCGATAAGTTGAAAACCTGAAAAGGCAACTTAGGCAAAAATGGGTATCCCGGTGGATTGAAAACCCGAAAGGGCGATCCAGGCAAAAGTTAGGGATTAAGCGAATGACTGCGTTCTGAGTAGTTCTGAATCTCACCTCGTGTCGATAACCGGAAACTTTCGAAGGATAAGGAACAGTCCAATCATTTTTTTTCAGAAGGATGATCATCTAGATGATCTTGAAGACGAGCGAGTCATAGCAGAATTGGAACTCGATAGAAATCCATTTCACATTGCCATTAGATTAATTTCTGTTTGTGCGATTACCTCTTTCCAGGGATTGCTTCCTGAAGTAAATGCCTATTCGGAGGCCATCCAATCAATAAAATCATGTTATTCGGTACATCTCTGTGTTCATTTTCATTTTACTGTTTTGTTTGCAAAAATGACGTCCGAATTTTTGATAAACATTGCATCATGAAACATAAGAGCTTTACAGGTACATGCTTAATAAACATTGAAAATTGTTGTAAATTTTAAGTGTTTTGGATCGTCTATTCAGAACAGGTACACTCGGGGCATTTCCTTAAGGTCCCCATCAAATGATCACAGATGTTTTTCCTCAACAGTTGGAACTTGGTATCTTATCCCTATAGAGCTGGTCCGAGCGTTGGATTCTTCAATCCCCAGTAGGTTCTTACTACGGTGTTTCCCCAAGCATGTGTTTCAGACTATACACTCCCCAGTAGAGTTGACAGTGTCAGACTGTATATCCCCAGCGGAGTTGACAGTGTCAGACTGTATCCTCCCAGCAGAAGCGGTTACTCCTCAGAGTTCGATGCCAGATCGATGATCTCGACGCTAGATTCATGGTCTCTAAGGGATTTTAGGTCAGTCCACACAAGGGATGACAACCATACAAATTATAAAACATAAATGCTAGTGTAATACCCCAAAATTTACCTTTCATTTTTCTTGGAAGCATGGGATTGTGTTTCACATCGCATTAGCATCATACTAGGTCATACTCATTGCATACTGCATCAGTGACTTGGGAAATCGGGGTTTTATTGATCACTCCTTAACAGAAGGAGCCTACACAGAGCAAGACTGAAAATTGAATTTCATTCTCCAAATATACAAGTGGGGTTCCATATGTCTTATTATGATCCTCAGTTCATCAGTGGAAGATTCAGAGCTCTCAGAGTGTGCATATGGATTTAATAAAAAAAATCAGGGTTTCATGGCTACCCGCAACAGGCAAGGTTTAGTTGGAAGTAGAAGGGCTCATTCATGTAATGAAAGAGAAGAACCTAGGCCTATGAAGATCCCCAATTATCTCACAAAGATCCATTGGCAATCAGTGTAATCACTTCCTAGTCATTTTAGCCCTAAAACTAGGGTTTGGTATAAAATCAGCTTATTTCTGATTCTTTGGGTGGAACTCTTTTCCATGGCCCTCCATATGTCCACAAGGGTCTAGAAACAAAAAAAATCAGCTTGTTATTTGAGCCAGAGGTGCTTCAATTGATCACTGGAATCGGGAATCAGACAGTTTGGGAAAAGTCAACTGTGAGGCCAGAAAAGTCAACTCTTGACATTTTGAAAGTGGAATCTCAAAATTCATGCCTAAGGAAGCCTACATGTGAAATTTTATCAAGGTTAGATCATGGATTCTTCATTTAATCAGGAGTTGGAAAAGTTACCAAATTTGGAAATGGTTGACTTTCCATTTAAGACAAGTTTTATGGTTTTTTGCACCCACTTTAAGCCTATATTACATCAAGATGCAAGATCCATTTGAAAATTTCTCCAACATGAAAGTTGTTCCTCTTGTTCCAAGCTTTCAAGAGATATAAAGTTTGTTTCATTTGGATTAAAATTGAGAAAGTTATGCTTGGTCAAAGTAGGACTTTATTTTAGGACACTTAGAAAATTTTCTAAGTCCAAAATTTGCAAAATTTGTCAAGACTTATGGGCCATATTTCTTGCACTTCAAGGCATCTTTGGGAAACACTTTCTTCATTACAGTTGTACCTTGTTATGTCCTCTTTCACACCTTTTTGGAACCACCCCATTTGGATCATTGGTTTGGAAGATACATTCATCTAAAATTGGTATCATAGGCTGAATTTTTTGACACCATTTTGGCCAAACTGGCCCAACCATTTTGCAGCCATGGGACCTGAACTTTATGGCCATTTTTCATCTCTTTCCACTCACCATTTCAAGATGTGTTCAACATGAAATATGTTAAGCTCCCCACCCTCTTTCTACTGTTTGCATTGCCTTGTCATTTGGTCATGTATTCATCAAGTTACAATGCCTTAAAGTCACCTAGTTGGGTTGTTTTCATGCTGCACAAGAAAAATCAAGCCAAACCCCAAAAACGACCAACACATCTTTTACCTCATTTGGCCATTTGCTTTTGGTTCATTCATTTAAGTTTTGCCACTTTTAACCATTTCTTTTCACACCTCATATTTGCACAATTGGTCCATGACTCAAAAACCAACCCTTAAGCCCATACACACACTTGAAACCCTACATACATAAACTCCTAAAACCCTAATCAGAAGAGGAGGCTGCTATTTTCAAAGGAGGCAAGGCAAGAGGAAAGAGACCAAGTTGCATTCCCTTCCATTTTCACAAATTCTAAAAGTTCTCAAAGCACAAGCATCTCATTCTCATCCCATCCTTCCATTTTCAAGAAGCAGTGGACTTTCTCCACTAGGTAATCTTTTTATCCCATCTTCCATAACCATATTCCATGTTTTGTTCATCATATTTGTTCATACCACTATTACACTTATTCATGCCATTACCATGTTTACCTCTCCATTATGCCATGCTCTCTTTTTCTTCATGCTTTTTTTTATGCTAAATGTTATGCACTACTTGTCCATAAAACCCTCACCATGAGGCTTTGTTTTAAACTTTAAGTTTTTTTTTACATTTATTTTTCTGAAAATCTTTGCATGAGCCTCCCTTGTTGTCCATATTTCTCTATGATAAAGTCATCATTTTGCATGAAATAAAATACCATGTTGTTCCTCTCATTTAGTACTAGAACTTTGCTTTTTACATCATTCAATTCCATGCACTATAGAGTGAGATATGTGGGTTGGAAAATGGTTGAATTTGTTGCATTTTCGTGTAATAATTCTGCATGCATGGCTGAAATCACCATCCCATGAGAAGCGTTTACGTGTCGCGCTCGGTGCCCTCGGATCGCACGGCTATCTTAAGATCTCGTCCATTCGCTGCTATTTTGTCCTTTTCTGTTTAATGAAAACGTGTCCAATTGATTTAATGTTACACATTTATTTAAATGAATGTTGTCACACCTATTTTCGCTGGACCGGGCCCTGTATCATACTGCTATCCGCCCCCCTGCATTAGGCCCATTGTTATTCACATTGTATTTTCCATTCCATTTCTTATTCCTTTTTTATTATTATTCTGTTTTGTCTTTAATTAATAAAAATAGTTTATTTATTCATAAAAATACCAAAAAATATTTTTTACTTTCCTTAATGTCTTATATAATTTATTTAATTTTTATTTTCGTATTTTATTTAATGTTAATATTTTATTTCAATTATTTATTTCAAATGGTTCATTTTGGTACACTTTTTTCCATTTATTTTATTTTCATGACTTAAAATTATTTTTAGTTTCTGATTTTTGGGATGAGGGTTGACCAATGTCTCATGGTCAACCTGACCTTTTATTGGAATTTTATTTCCCACTTTTAATTTGTTTTGGATTTATTTCTAACCTAGTCTTGTTGTTTGACTTTTCATTTGACTTTTGTTTTATTTCAATTAATTTGTACAATAATTTTCATTATTTTTGAAATCTTTTTGGGGGATGATGATGTCCTCACCCCACCTCTTTTAATTTATTTTTTTTATAATTTATTGAATTAATTTACTATTTATTTGATATTTTTTAAGTTGACTTGACTTTTCGGTTGACTTTTCTATGATTGATGTTTGACATAGGGATTGCTTAGGGCAATTGAAGAGATCTTTTGATCCTCCCTTGTTCATCTCATGTGCCACATATTAGAGGCCTTTCATCTCGATTTTATTTGATCCTTGCATCATTTCCCGATTAAATTATTCATTGATTCTTTGTGTGCATAATTTCACTTGTCTTATTCATCTGATATTTTTTATACTTGTTTCTTTCATCCATGTCTTTATTGTTTGATTGTTTAATATGTTTATACTTCTCATACATTGTTTAATACTTCATTATTTCATTCTTTGATTATTTGATTTGATTATATACTTGTTTATATCTTACTTGTTTGATTAATTGTGGCCTCCTTGTATGGTGTATGAGGCATATATTATTATTGTTTGATTGCCATGTACAATCCTCATTCATTACAAATGTATCCCTCTCCCATGAAATGTATAATATTTATTCTTTCATTCTTTATTCATTTGTTCATACAAGAATTAAAATGAACATTCGATAACCATTTCAAAATAAGATCAAAACCTCGATTCAACGTCGAGTAATCATTTTTCAAAACTTAACAGAACCAACACATATTCATCCGTTTACCTTGTAAGTCGATTGCTTTATGCATCGCCATCAACCTTGTAAGTCGATTACTTTATGCATCGCCATCAACCTTGTAAGTCGATTGCTTTATGCATCGCCATCAACCTTGTAAGTCGATTGCTTCATGCATCGCCATCTACCCTTATCCCTAGCACCTCTCCTTGCTCCACTCGTCAATTCTTGTTCCGATTAGGTAGCACCCATTAGATAGAACCCTTTGTATGATAACATAGGTAGGATTCCCATATCCTTTTGTATGATAACATAGGTAGGATTCCCTTATTCTTTTATATGATAACATAGGTAGAATTCCCATATTCTTTTGTATGATAACATAGGTAGATTTCCCTTATTATTTGCATGCTAACATTAGGTAGATATTCCCATTTATAAATCCTAACACTTAAGTACATATTGCATGACAACTCTAGGGCAAAGCTTCCCCCACTTCTAGACCTTTCCGAGCGTCTCCGATCTTGTGGCATGTAGTCCGTTCTATTGCAAAGAGGTAACTGCCTAAGACTCGATTCAGCGAGCTGCGACACCTGCTGCTAGGATGTGAACACATTTCCCACTCTCCTTTGACACAACTGGTGTCCTCCTTTGTAAGTCCATGTTCAGATGGCAATCCCTATGTAGCCGAACTACGGCAACTCTGATTCTCATGTTCAGATGAGATACGTAGGCACAAGATGCGATGTCTTGTCGAGTTTGACTGACAACTAACAACTAATCTTTGCTTGTTTTCGCCCTCGTTGCGATTGTTCTTTTCTCTCGCCCTCGTTGCGATTGAGACCTTCCCTTTCTCTTGCCCTAGTCGCAATCGAGACCCTTGTTCCCATAGTTAGCTGAACTACATTTTGCTCTGATTCTCATTCCAGATGAGATACGTAGGCATAAGATGCGACGTCTTAGCGAGCACACGTCTCCTTCACCCATAGGTAGCCGAGCTACGAAGACTCTGATTCTCATATTCAGATGAGATACGTATGCAGTGGATGCGACATCCGTGCGAGTCATTTTCTTTTGACCCTTTCTCTTTTAGTAAATAGTACCTTAGATAAACACACACCCTTTAGACAAGAACAACAAGAGTGGATCTCGTAGAGTACTACGGATGCGTAGGGGTGCTAATACCTTCCCTTCGCATAATCGACTCCCGAACCCAAGATTTGGTTGCGAGACCTTGTCTTTTCCTTTCCTTTCTCCAGGTTTACTTCGAGCGTTTCCTTTCCCTCCTTTGGGATAAATAACGCACGGTGGCGACTCTTCTGTCTTTTCTTTCTCGCCGGTTGTTTTTTCGCATACTGTATTTTTTAGGTTGCGACAGCTAGTGCTTGATATAGAGGGATACACATCTCTAAAATATCGAAGCAAAAATTGGAAAAGAAAGGATCATTCACATATCAATCATATACCAATCATGAATTGCTAAAACTCCATGGGAGAAACAAGTATGTACACAAACAAACTACCGGGAATGTATTGGATGAACATCCAAGAATCCTGCTAGGGGGAAGCAATCCATAAGACCGATCAATCCACTGCCATCAAGGAGAACTTCTCATACCAGACTCTTTGTGAAGTTGATGATGTATTATTCTTTCTGCGCTCAGTTGAGGAGACAATTGAAAGCTGATGAAGAGGATATAAGGAGCAAGAATGCCAAAATATGAACAAATGTCTTATCCTTTGATGGTCGTACTATCCTTGGGAAAGCTCTGAGTACATTCCACTTATCCTTTCTGTCATTGTGAATGTTCACTTTGTTTAAAACAGTTTATTTATTAAACCCTTATTTGTTTAAAACACTTATATTCGTCAATTAAAACATGCAAACATTTGTTAAATAGAAATAAATAAGAGTGTAAAGAATTGGATAAAGGCTCAAATTTATTTAAGAGAATGGTAGTCCGCAAATGGAGAGACTCTATGGATCTTTACAAATTTTGAAATTGGTAATATACATGGAAAAAGGCTACATTGAACATAATGACCGTTTCTCCACCAACTCTGAATCCACTATATTCGAAACTTCGATTGATGATGACTGAGCGAGAATCTTTGATAGATGACAGTTGTAGAACAAAGTCTTGTCAGGATACAGTTACTTGCCAAATCCCTAATTTTTGCCTAGGTTGCCCCAAGGTGAGGTACTCAATCTAGCGGGATATATATTCATTTTTTTAATGTCTCTAACTTTTGCCTAGATCGCCCTTTCGGGTTTTCAATCCACCGAGACGCTCATTTTTGCCTAAGCTTCCCTTTCGGGTTTTCAACTTAGCGAAATATTTTATTTTTATTTTTTAGGCGAAGTATTTCTTGACTGCATTTGAATTCACAGGGCGAGTGAAATCCTCCCCATCCATAGTTCTGAGCAACAGAGCACCGCCTAAAAAGGCTCTCTTAACAACGTATGGACCTTCATAGTTTGGAGTCCACTTGCCCTTGGAATCGGGCGCGAAAGACAAGACTTTCTTGAGCACGAGGTCACCTTCTTGGAACACACGAGGCTTGACCTTCTTATCAAAGCCTTTCTTCATCCTCTGCTGATATAACTGACCATGACACATGGCAGTTAATCTCTTCTCTTCTATCAAATTCAATTGATCAAACCTGGTCTGACACCATTCAACTTCAGTCAACTTGGCTTCCATGAGCATACGCAATGAAGGAATCTCAACCTCTATGAGGAGCACTGCTTCCATACCATACACAAGAGAGAAAGGGGTTGCCTCTGTTGAAGTGAGGACGGATGTACGATACCCATGTAAAGCAAATGGGAGCATCTCATGCCAATCCTTATATGTGACAACCATTTTCTGGATAATCTTCTTGATGTTCTTGTTTGCAGCTTCAACAACCTCATTCATTTTGGGTCTATAGGGAGAAGAATTATGATGTGCAATCTTGAATTCGCTACACAGCTCTTTCATCATCTTATTGTTCAAGTTAGATCCATTATCAATAATGATCTTGTCTGGTACACCATATCGGCATATGAGTTGGTTCTTGATAAACCTCACAACCACCTGCCTGGTCACATTTGCATATAATGCTGCTTCTACCCACTTGGTGAAGTAATTAATGGCTACGAGAATAAAACGGTGACCGTTCGACGCCTTAGGCTCAACCATGCCAATCATGTCAATTCCCCACATGGATAAAGGCCATGGTGAGGAAATAACATTCAGAAGTGTCGGGGGAACATGAATCTTGTCCGCATAAATCTGACACTTGTGGCATTTCTTTACGTATTTACAGCAATCAGACTCCATTGTCAGCCAATAGTAGCCTGCTCTCAACATCTTTTTCGCTATGGCATGTCCATTGGAATGAGTACCAAATGAACCCTCATGGACTTCACTCATCAACAGGTCTGCTTCGTGTCTATCCACGCATCTGAGCAGAACCATGTCAAAATTCCTCTTGTAAAGCACCTCACCATTAAGGTAGAAACTGCCAGATAATCTCCTCAAAGTTTTCTTATCTTTAACATATGTATCGGGCGGGTAAGTCTGACTTTGAAGAAAACACTTGATATCATAATACCATGGCTTATCATATTTCACCTCCTCAACTGCAAACATGTGAGCTGGTCTATGCAAGCGCATCATGGTAATCTTTGGGACTTCATTCCAATAATTGATAGCAATCATTGAAGCAAGCGTAGCGAGAGTATCCGCCATCTGATTCTCATCTCGAGGAATATGATGGAAGTCAACTTTAGTAAAGAAAGTTGAAATCCTCCTCGCATAATCTCTATATGGAACGAGGCTAGGCTGATTCGTCTCCCATTCACCCTTAATCTGATTAACAGCAAGGGTCGAATCGCCATAAACATCAAGATGTTTGATCCTAAGCTCAACACATTCTTCCAAACCCATAATACATGCCTCATATTCCGCCATATTATTCGTGTATTTGAAAGTTAGTCTTGTCGTAAAAAGAAAATGTGTGCCTTGAGGAGTAATAATCAATGCCCCAATACCATTTCCATACTGATTGACAACGCCATCGAACACCATACCCCATCAGGAACCAGGCTATGGCCCTTCATCGAGCGTAGGCTCATCACAATCTTTCATTTTCAAATACAGAATCTCCTCATCAGGGAAGTCGTATTGCACGGACTGATAATCTTCAATTGGTTGATGCGCCAAATGGTCAGCCAAGATACTACCTTTAATAGCTTTTTGAGCTCGATACTCAATATCATACTCAGATAACAGCATCTGCCAACGAGCAATCCTCCTAGTTAAAGCAGGCTTCTCAAAGATATACTTGATCGGATCCATTTTGGATATTAACCAAGTTGTATGATTCAACATATACTGGCGTAAACGCTTAGCAGCCCAAGCCAAAGCACAGCATGTCTTCTCAAGCATTCAGTACCGAGACTCACAGTCGGTGAACTTCTTACTCAAGTAGTATATTGCATATTCTTTCTTTCCCGACTCATCTTGCTGACCAAGGACACAACCCACGGAATCATCAAGCACAGTCAAGTACATAATCAACGG
This sequence comes from Lathyrus oleraceus, assembly GCF_024323335.1. NCBI lineage: Eukaryota > Viridiplantae > Streptophyta > Magnoliopsida > Fabales > Fabaceae > Lathyrus > Lathyrus oleraceus. The sequence continues at coordinate 439,819,603 of NC_066582.1, read as the reverse complement.
TCTCCCTTCAACAGGCGGAGACAGAATCGGAGGCACAGACAGATACTCTTTGATACTATCAAAGGCCCTTTGGAAATACTCGGTCCAATCATGATATTGATCTTTCTGGAGGAGCTTGAATATAGGCACACATGTGGCAGTCATGTCGAATATAAATCTTGAAATGTAATTCAAGCGGCCAAGAAAACCTCGGACTTGCTTCTCAGTTTTGGGCGCAGGCATCTCTTGTATTGCTTTGACCTTGGAAGGATCAACTTCAATACCTCTCTCGCTGACAACAAAGCCCAATAACTTGCCGGAACGGACTCCAAATGTACACTTGTTTGGATTCAAGCGGAGTTTATACTTCCGCAAACGCTGGAAAAGCTTCAACAAGTGTTCTACATGTTCAACTTCCATTTTCGACTTTGCAATCATATCGTCGACATATACCTCGATAACAGAATGTTCCCCAAGGTGTGATGAATGTTGTCTTCTCCATATCCTCGGGTGCTATTTTAATCAAATTATAACCGGAAAATCCATCCATAAATGAAAAGACATTGAATTTAGTCGTATTGTCTACCAACATATCAATGTGTGGTAAAGGAAAATCATCTTTTGGACTAGCTTTATTCAAGTCACGGTAATCCACGCACATTCGGAATTTTCCATCTTTCTTAGGTACAGGCACGATATTGGCCACCCATTAAGGATATGTAGAAGTCACCAGAAACCCCGCATCAATTTGCTTCTGAACTTCTTCTTTAATCTTCACTGCCATATCATGATGAGTTCTTCTGAGCTTTTGCTTCACAGACACACACTCAGGCTTCAACGGCAAGAAATGTTGCACGATATCAGTATCTAGACCAGGCATGTCTTTATACGACCAGGCAAAGACGTCGACATATCCTCGTAGCAACTCAATCAACCCCTTCTTAACAAACTCTTCAAGGAGTGCCCCAATCTTCACTTCACGAATGCATTCTTCAGACCCCAAGTTGAGTGTTTCCAGATTCTCAAGATGTGGCTGAATGACCTTCTCCTCGTACTCAAGCAGTCGGGTAATCTCATCAGGAATCTCTTCAACATCGTCTTCTTCTGCCTCAAATACAGGGAACTCAAAGTTGGGAGATGGTGTTGGATCATTATGTTCAATGGGTTTGATTAACCTACATAATGATTTTGAGTATAAAAGAGATTTCAGAATTCAAACAAGGCAAATCATTATGCAGATGAAAAATTGATTTTATTCTCTTTTTTAGGGTTTTATGGTGATCACCAATTTCATGCGAAAAGCAAAAAATGAAAAATAATTTGAAAAACAAACATTTAACATGCGATTATTGAATGAATATCATTGTATTAATCAATTATGCCAATAATGTCTTCACTTCTCCTTTTGGCATGGGAGAAGGGTTTTTAAACAAGAATGAACACATTACGTTGACTTATGGATAACTGTTGGGACATCAACAGCGACCCAATTATTGCAGATCCCGCCAGGTATGACAAAGTTGTCGAGATCTTCCTCTTCGTCTTCTTCAATGATGGCAGCAGCTTCTTGATCTCCATCGGTGTGGATGAAACCTCCACTCTGAAACAGCCCAAGATCATTAGAAACACCGAAAGAATACCCTATACCAGCCTGGGACTTATTATCTTCCATCTTTATCATTTTCCCTAAACCATTAGTTGCGCCATGCTCGATGGCCAACTTCGCGCCATTGTAGGAGACAAATGAAGAAAGTCCTTTCCTAGAAGGCTCATCAATAGATAAGGCTTGGAATGGAGTTCCAACCTCATCCTTAGCATCAATGTAGGAAAAGGAAGATAAATGGCTGACCAAGAGAGCCTTCTCTCCCCTATCACCACCAACTTCTTGTTCTTGACGACCTTCAACTTTTGGTGTAGGGTGGATGTCACGGCGCCTGCCTCGTGAATTGATAACACGAAATTATATCATATTTTAGGACTTAATTCCATTAAATTCTATGACTATTTATTTCAGTTCACTTCATTTTATAAGATATTACGTGGTATTTTCTTCCTATTTGTCTCAGGTGGTTTATTTTGAAGCACAAGTAAAAATGGAAGAAAAGGAGGTGCAAAAAGGAGAGAAAAAGAACCAAATGCCAAAGCCCAGCCCAAAGCGCAAGACACAAATGTTGTGCCTGTGACGGACGTCACAGAGGGCGTGACGAGCGTCACGCAAAACAGCCTTGTGACGAACGTCACACATGGTGTGACGAACGTCACACCATTCCCCTACTTTTTGGGCGCAAGTAACGCCTCAGAGACTTGAAGAGACGTTGAGGAGTGTTGGGCCCTATATCCACGCCATGCAATTAGCCACGTTGAAGACCTTTTGGCAGCAGGCAGTTACTTAATGACACCAATATAAATAGCCACTTTTAAAACCTAAAGTGGTTCCGAGGCTTTTCCAATTTTTTTTCCTTTGCCGTTTTTCGCTTTTGCAATTTTCTTTTCCAGCAATTTAGGCATTGTTTCTTTATTTATTTTTTACAAGTTCTACACTATTTCCCTTGCAATTTACATTTTCCTTTTTAGCATTTAGTTAATTCTTTTCGCACAATAGTTTCTACACCGGAAACTATTGTGTAACTTTTTACCGGATCTAACCTTACGTTAGAATCTAGTTTTTATTTCCTTGGTTTAATTTATTGTTTAATTGAAGAATCCAAGAACAAATCCTACCGGCTTGTGGTGGAGTGTTCGAGACTATTGTTTAACGCATTCAGGTTCTTTAATTATTATTTAATGCTTTGTTTTATTATTTATTTATATTATCTGCCTGGGATGAGTCTGTTTATGCATGATATGTATTTTTGTTTGTTTAGCATGTCTGGCTAATTCGCCTAGATATCGGTATGTAAAGTAAGCGGAATAAGGGATCAAGACTAAGTCGGTCTAATTAAACTTAAAATTAAAATCAATCTTTTTACGGTCTCAATTTACAGGTTTAATAACAAGATTTTTTACAAAAGTAAAAGACATAAAGAAGTTAAAATCAATAGAGCGAGAGTTTGAGGTTTTAACTGGACAGTGTAAATTAGGCATTAATTCTAGATCAGGGCGAGAGCAAGTTTTAGAGTTAATTAAATTCTGACCTTTTCCAAAAAGTATTTTTAAAGATTGAATGTGAGGACGAGAGTTAAGCATTCGGATTTAATTGTATAACCTAAGTCAACAGAGCGAGAGTTTGAGATAAGGGTGTTTAAAACGGTCAGTGTTTTCTTAAAAAAGAGTTTCTGCAACTTTATTGCTTTCAAAAAATGGTTTTTGACTTAATTATAAGTGACAGCTACATTAACATAAAATCATGGTTTATTCAACAAAGCGAGAGTTTGAGATAAAACCTTTAATCAATAAAGTTAACTGAAACGATTTATTTTAAAACCAAGAAACCGACAAAGAATTGATTCCCTAATTACGACGAACTACATACCGATATCCGCTTTATTAATATTTAATCTAGATCTTATTTTAGTTTTAGCTCTTCCCCCAAACAATCAAAGTATTACCTGCCTTAGCTTTACGAAGTAACCTTAGATAACGGTATATCGATTCATAAGTCCCTGTGGGATCGATATCTTTTAAAACTACGCGATAGAACTGTGCACTTGCAGTTTGTACCCCATTCTCGACTCACACAGTCGAGCGATCAAGTTTTTGGCGCCGTTGCCGGGGACTTTTATTTAATCGATATCGTAACTCTTCCGTTACGCTGTAGAGACTAAGGTTTCTTTTTCTTCTATTCTTTCTTTCGTTGATTTGTATGCCACGCACTCGCTCACAAGGCGAACCGCTCTATTTACGAATCAACGATATCGAACTATATCTCCGAGTCTTACGACGAATTCGGGAATATCGTGCTGCAAACAATCTCCCTCCTGTAGAACTTCCTGATTTCAAAAACCTTTTTCCTTCGATAACCGAGATGGCAGAACCAGCTCGTGCTCTTAGAGATTACGCCGCTCCATCGCAAGATGAGCCGCATTCAAGTATTGCTCAGCCCGCAATCGAAGCAAACAACTTCGAACTTAAACCTTCGCTGTTGCAGGCTGTGCAACAGAACCAATTCTCTGGAAATCCTACCGAGGATCCAAACCTTCATTTATCCGTATTTGTCCAATACGCTGATACTGTTAAAGCTAACGGTGTCACTTCAGAGGCAATTCGACTTCGTCTTTTTCCTTTCTCATTAAGAGATAGCGCTAGAAGATGGCTTCAATCTCTCCCTTCCAACTCAGTCACCACATGGAACGAGTTGAAGAAAGTTTTTCTTGCCCGATACTTTCCGCCAAGCAAAACAGCTATGTTAAGAGCCCAGATAAACGGATTTAAACAGAAAGACAACGAGTCTCTTTTTGAAGCATGGGAAAGATACAAAGACATGATGAGACTTTGCCCACACCATGGTTTGGAAGACTGGTTAGTAATTCACACATTTTATAATGGTCTCTTATACAACACAAGGTTAACAATAGACGCCGCTGCAGGTGGTGCATTAATGAACAAACCTTATGCTGACGCTTACCAGCTTATCGAGAGCATGGCCCAAAACCATTATCAGTGGGGAACCGAACGAACAACGGTGGAAAAACCTCAAACGAAAACTGGCATGTACGAGATAAGTAACCTTGATCACGTTAACGCAAAAGTGGATGCTTTGGTCCAGAAAATTGAAAGTTTAAATGTATCACCTCCAGCCGCCGTGGTTGCTATAACTCAGAATTGTGAGGTCTGTGGAATCCAAGGTCACACTCCTACGGACTGTCAACTCTTGACAGGAATCCAAGCAGAGCAAGTAAACTATGCTCAAGGAAGCCCCTACTCGAATACCTATAACTCAAATTGGAAGAACCATCCAAACTTTTCATATAAGAGTAATAACGTTGTGTACGCACCTGGACAGTCTCCAAATCAAGCCCCAGCTATACCTCTGGGATATCAGAAACTGAACCCATCCATGCCTAACAATAACGCCCCTAGGAAATCCAACTTGGAAATCATGATGGAAAACTTTATAGCTTCCCAACAACAAACCAATAAAGATTTCTTAAACCAGAATGTACACACTGGCGAACAACTTAAACAACTAGCAAGCAAAGTAGATGCCTTGGCTACCCATAACAAAATGCTGGAAACACAAATATCACAAGTAGCTCAACAACAAGCGCCTACTGCTGCCCCAACTGGTACATTCCCTGGACATCCCCAACCTAACCCGAGAAGCCACGCTCATGCAATTATATTAAGAAGTGGAACGGAAGTGGAAGGACCGTCTGATCCAAGGATAGAAAACCAAAACCCTAAGAAATCAACTGAGGAAAGTGAACCTAAGGAAAAGGAAGAGAGTAATAAGGAAACCCTAGAAAAGAAGGAACCTTATGTACCTCCACCACCTTACAAACCACCTATCCCTTACCCTCAAAGGCTTGTTAAAACCAAAGATGCGGGCCAATTTAGAAAATTTGTTGATCTCCTTAAACAATTAAACGTTACAATTCCGTTCACCGAAGCTATTATGCAGATGCCCTCATATGCTAAATTCTTAAAAGAAATTCTTTCTAATAAGAGGAAACTTGAGGATAGCGAAACCGTTATACTCCCTGCCGAATGTAGCGCTATAATCCAAAACATGCCCCCTAAACTCAAGGATCCGGGTAGTTTCTCTATACCCTGTCACATAGGAAAATTTGTCATCGACAAAGCCTTATGCGATTTAGGAGCCGGAATTAGCATTATGCCTTTATCCATATGTAAGAAACTGGAAATGGGAGAATTAAGACCAACCAAAATGTCTGTGCAACTAGCAGATCGTTCCATCAAATATCCTGTAGGAATCCTTGAAAACGTTCCTGTACGCATAGGTCAATTCTACATTCCCACTGATTTTACAATTATGGACATTAGAGAAGATGATATTACACCCATTATACTGGGAAGACCGTTCTTAGCAACTGCCGGTGCAATCATAGACGTAAAACGAGGACGACTCACCTTCGAAGTAGGTGAAGAGAAAATTGAGTTCATTCTTTCCCAATTCTTGAAAGCACCTGCAATAGAAGATACATGTTACTTCATGGATATCATCAATGAATGCATAAAAGAAGCAGAGTTAGAAGAAGACAAATCATCTGACTGCCTTGTAGAAGACAGATTTAACCAATGTTTAGCAATAACACCGGACCCTACGCAATGTCTTAACAAACCAACCCCTGACCTGAAAACACTTCCCAAAAATCTGAGATATGAATTCCTAGACTTAGAACTTGAACGACCTGTGATAGTTAATGCAGACCTAGGAAGACTCGAAACAGAAAAACTTCTACATATCTTAAGGAAGTATCCAACCGCACTAGGGTACCACATCACCGATCTTAAAGGAATAAGTCCTTCTATTTGTATGCACTGCATCATGTTAGAAGAAGACTGTAAAACCTTTAGGGAACACCAGAGAAGACTAAATCCGATCCTGAGTGAGGTAGTAAAGAAGGAAATAACCAAGTTATTGGAAGCAGGTATTATATATCCTATATCTGATAGCAAATGGGTTAGTCCTGTACACGTAGTACCAAAGAAAGGAGGCATAACCGTTATTGAAAACGAAAAAGGGGAAACTATAACTAAACGAATCGAATCGGGATGGAGAATGTGCATTGACTATAGGAAACTAAACAAAGCAACCCGAAAAGATCATTTCCCTTTACCATTCATTGACCAAATGTTAGAACGATTAGCAAAACATTCATATTTCTGTTATCTAGACGGTTATTCAGGCTTCTTTCAAATACCAATTCACCCTGATGACCAAGAAAAGACAACATTCACGTGCCCTTTTGGTACCTTCGCTTATAGACGAATGCCGTTTGGCCTGTGTAATGCTCCTGCAACCTTTCAAAGATGCATGATGGCAATTTTCGCCGACTTTCTCGAAAACATCATGGAAGTATTTATGGATGATTTTTCCGTATACGGACAAAGTTTCGAAGAATGCCTTGAAAACCTAGAAAGAGTTCTTGAGCGATGTGTAAAAGTAAACTTAGTACTTAACTGGGAAAAGTGCCACTTTATGGTACAAGAAGGAATTGTTTTAGGACACATCATCTCGAACAGAGGAATTGAAGTAGACAAAGCCAAAATAGAGGTAATCGAAAATCTTCAACCCCCAAGAACCGTGAGAGAAGTACGAAGCTTTTTAGGACACGCCGGTTTTTACCGACGATTCATCAAAGACTTCTCTAAGATAACTAAACCTTTAACCGGACTATTGATGAAAGATGCTGAATTCATATTCGACGATAACTGTTTAAAAGCATTTCAAACGCTTAAGCAAGCATTGATCTCAGCACCCATAATGCAGACACCAGACTGGAATGAACCATTCGAAATAATGTGTGATGCCAGTGATTATGCTGTAGGTGCTGTTTTAGGACAAAGAAAGGATAAAAAGCTTCGTGTTATATATTACGCAAGCAGAACCCTGGATGAAGCGCAAATGAATTACGCCACTACCGAGAAAGAACTCCTAGCAGTGGTATTTGCGCTAGATAAATTTCGTTCTTACTTGGTCGGAGCCAAAATAATAGTTTACACTGATCACGCTGCTATCAAGTACCTTTTAACAAAAAAAGATGCTAAACCTAGACTCCTAAGATGGATCTTGTTGCTACAAGAATTCGACTTAGAAATCAAGGACAAGAAAGGAACTGAAAACGTAGTAGCAGACCACCTCTCTAGACTTGAGAACCTTGAACCGGAAAGAACTTCAATTAATGATGATTTCTCGTACGACAAACTTATAGCTACTTTGGAAGAGAGCAACTCCGACAAACAAGTAGAAACCACCTTAGCTATATCCGTCACACCATGGTACGCTGATCTCGTCAATTATTTAGCTGCCGGAATAGTCCCACCTACTTTATCTTACCAGCAAAAGAAACGATTCTTCTACGACATAAAACACTATTACTGGGATGATCCCTTACTTTTCAAAAGAGGCCCCGATGGTATTTTCCGTCGATGTATACCCGAAGAAGAGGTAGAAAATATAATCCAACACTGCCACTCCGCTCCTTATGGTGGACACACAAGTACATCCAAGACCTGCTCTAAAATCCTACAAGCCGGCTTTTATTGGCCAACTATATGGAAGGACGTACATGCGGCTATTAAGGAATGTGACAGATGTCAACGCACGGGAAACATATCTAGACGTGACGAAATGCCGCAAAAAGGTATTTTGGAAGTAGAGATTTTTGACGTGTGGGGAATAGACTTCATGGGACCTTTTCCATCCTCTTTCGGTAACAAATACATACTCGTGGCAGTTGACTACGTATCAAAATGGATCGAAGCTATAGCTTCCCCAACAAACGACACCCGAGTAGTAACTAGACTCTTTAAGAATATAATATTCCCGAGATTTGGCATCCCAAGAATAGTAGTCAGTGATGGTGGATCGCACTTTATATCCAAGGTACTCGAAAAACTACTACTTAAGTATGGAGTGAGACATAGGATAGCGACACCTTACCACCCTCAGACCAGTGGACAAGTTGAAGTATCTAACAGAGAAATCAAGCAAATACTAGAAAAAACGGTCGCCACTTCAAGGAAAGATTGGTCATTGAAATTACCAGAAGCTTTGTGGGCATACCGAACTGCTTATAAAACCCCCATAGGGACGACCCTATTTAAGCTCATTTATGGAAAATCCTGTCACCTCCCGGTAGAGTTAGAACATAAAGCCTATTGGGCTATTAGAAATCTGAATCTAAACTATAAAGCCGCCGGTGAAAAGAGAATCCTTGACATAAACGAATTAGAGGAACTCAGAAGAGACGCCTATGAAAATGCCAGAATCTATAAAGAAAGAACAAAACAATGGCATGACAAGCGTATATCAAGGAAAATCTTCAAGCAAGGCGACGCAGTCCTTTTATTTAACTCTAGACTAAAGTTATTCCCGGGAAAACTACGATCCAGATGGTCAGGTCCTTTTCATATCACTAACGTCTTTCCCAGTGGAGCAATAGAAATTAAAGGCAAATCCACAGAATCGTTTACCGTAAACGGGCAACGTCTAAAACACTATCACTATGCGGAAACCAATGGGGATTCGCAAATCCTACACTTAGACAAAATGCCCCCAGGACCTATAGATTATATTTAACAGTTTCTTTGTCGAGCTTGCGACATTTAAACAAAGCGCTTAGTGGGAGACAACCCACAATTATTTTATTATTTTCTTATTCTATTATTATCATTTTCCTATTTCTTCCTCAATTATTCTTTTAATTTCTGTTTAGTATTCATTCCTGATTTATTTTAATTCAAAAGAAAAAAAATATATATAATAATAATAATTTTTTTCTTCTTTCGGCATTTGGCCAAATCCTGACTAAAACTCATGTCTTCTTTTCCCTAGCTAGCACCAACCAGATGGGACATATTGATCGTATGGGTATCAAATTCAGAGGAATGGCTCAGAAACAAAAGTTTGAAGAACTAGCCACTAGAGAGATGCTACCTAGTTTATATGCTGATGATTGGGCTATGACTGCCCTTGGACTGAGACAAAGTGTCTTGTATTTGCTGAACCAGATAGGATGGGAGACATCCCCTATCCTGAGACATTTCACCACCTACCGGAGACTCACACTAGAATTCCTTAGCTCATTAATTTATCTACCCAGCCATGGGAAAGGAATTAGCAGAGGTTTTATCCAGTTCAGAATGTTCAACATGGAGTACCAATTTAATATTAGAGACTTTACCAACCTTTTGGGTTTTCCTACCTCCTTTGACACATTCACAGTAAGCCAGGAAGAACTTTTTGAACATAGAGAACTTGAACACTTTTGGGGTAAGCTGACTGGAAATGGTGAGCCCGAAGAACATGAGTTTCTCTCTGGAAACATACACAACCCGGCCTTTCGCTATTTCCATAAGATCCTGACCCACACTTTATTTGGGAAGAAGCCAAACAGTACTTCAGTTTCACGTGATGAACTCTTCATCATTTTTTGTGCTTCCCAGAACCGTCCAGTAAACGGTGCTACTTTTATGTTAGCTAATTTGGACCACCTTATCCAGGATGAGCGAGCACCAATCCGAATAGGCGGTTTGATAACTATGATAGGTAATGCTATTGGATTACGTCAGCCTATGCTTGACCTAAGCCCTTTTTGTGGCATTACTACTATGAGTATACCCTTCCTCTTCAACACCATGTTTATAGCAAACCTAGGGTCTGACGAGTTTGAGCTTATTATTGATAACCAGGTTCTTTGCCTATTCACCATGCCCGATCCTAGGACTAGCATTCATAACCGCAGTAACTGGCTCTACAACCTGAACGAAACCCCTACTCCTGCTAGATCCACTGAATCCATCCAGGACTATGAGATTTGTGATGACTATGAGACTTATGATGACCAGATCCCTCATGCCGAATCTGACCCTCAGACACCATCCGACTATTATGATATTGACCCTCCTCCTCAGCCTGTTCAGACCGAAGAATCAGCAATATCCGACCTCCGGCATCATATACCCGGAACTGATTATAACACCGCCATTGAAGCTTTGATGTCAGAACAAGACGCCCTCAGAGGAGAATTTACTGACATGAGACACGAAGTTCTAGGTTACATGAGCAGTATGACATATCAGTTTCACGAGTTGCTACATCGTGTTAACTCTTTTGCTCCTCCGGCCAGAGATCGTGCAGATGGATAGAATTTAGTTATTTTTCTAAGTTATTTAGTTTTAAGTTAGATTATTCATTAATGTTATTTGAATTCATGTTCACATTTATTTCTCTTTCATTTCATTGTTTTCCTTTCCTGTATTACATTATGATCATTTTATTGAAGTTGTTTATTTAATTTTATTATGCAATAGCTATTAAGCTCTCTACTGTTGCTACCTATGACTTATTATTATACAAAGTAGAATAAGCGTGCAGGAGAAATTATATTGCAGAATAAACCAATCAAAAACAAAACAAAATAAATAATAAAAATAAAATCCTTTACCAAAGTGATTCTGTGAAACGCTACTGAAGCCTTGCCAAAAAGGAATGTGTGACGAGCGTCACACAATCCATAACGGACGGCACGCCAAGTGCCTGTTACGAACGTCACACCCCTGTGACGAGCGTAACACCCTTCAGACTAGTGAACGTTAAGGAGCCGTTGGAGACGAACGTTACACCTTTTTACTTTTTACCTTCCCCATTAATTTCCATTCAACCACACTTAATTACTTTTCAACCACTTTTTCTTTCCAACTTCCAAATTCTTCTCCTATAAATACCCACCAAACCTTCCTTCATTCACCACAAACCATTCTCTCCTATCAAATACATTTCTTTTCTTTCCAAATCACCCCTTCAAAATTCATTCATCACAATGGCGGGAAATCAGAATTTCGGAAATATCATCTTCCGATCCGAAGATGAAAATTATCAAAGAGAGCAATTCGAGCGTTTCCAACAGCGAGGCGTCGTTTCCACCAGGTACCCCGATTTAACTTGTTTACAACAATTAGGATTACTCCAAGGTATCGAATGGATGCTCCGTCAAGCCAACTTAACCTTCCTTTGCACTCATAATCAACCCACCTACCCATCCCTAACCTTAGAATTCTTAAGTTCATACGACTACACCACTCCCGCCGGTGAAGACGAATTTTTAACCGGTACCGCAACCTTCCGTATGTTTAACACCGAGTACTCCTTAACCCAAAACCAATTGAGTACCATGCTACAATTTCCCATAGAAGGTCTGCTACACCCCAGAATCCCTCCACACTCAAACTGGAACACAGTTGACGTTTTCGGCCTTTTCAAGAAAATTTCCGGTATCGATACCTACAACTTGGAAGAGCTCCTTCTTTCCCATATACATAACCCCACTATCCGGTACTTTATCCGCATCTTGCAAAACACAGTTTTTGGAAGACCAAACAACAGCAAGGTCAACTCAAAGGAGCTATTCTTCCTCCAATGCGTCTTCGAACCGGATACTCGGGTAAACGCCGCCTCCTTTCTATTTCATCATATCCGCACCTTATGTGCTAGAGGCCGGCAACCTTTTATAATTGGTGGATTAATCACCACCATAGCACTTGGCCTAAACCTAGGGGATAAACTCCAAACTTTAGAATCTCTACCTCCCCTATCTATGGATATCAGCTACTGTCGATCCAGCCGCCTGATTAAGAACAGAGTAGGCGGAGGATATTATCTTATGGTGAACAACCAGGCAGTCCCAAGCGTTGTTCTACCAAATATCGCCCTAACTGATGTCACAAACCCCGACCGCCACCTCTATGATCTAAACGCTCCCGAAGCCACCGAGCCTTCACAAACAAACCCGCACACAGACGAGTTTGAAGCAATGGAGCAAGGTGATCATCCGCCTACACAACAGTCAGTCCCGCTCAACCCTTCTGGCAATGCAACTGGCCCATCCTCCCAACGTCGTCGACGAAGAAGGCCTGCAACCAACGACGACATCATGGATGCTATTGATGGTATGCAGGCACAGAATGTCGAGATGATGCAGATAATGCATCAAATGCAACAACAACAATAGGATGCTAGGAATGCCATAACCGACCAGCGGTTTACTGAGTTGTTCAGCAGGTTCGACAACTTAGACTTACGTCAGAGATCACCAGGTCCAAGAACCAGAGGCGGAAGACAACCTTAGTTGTAGTTTCTTTTTCCTTTCCATATTGTATTTCATTTCCTTAAAACATTGGGGACAATGTTTAGTTTAAGTATGGGGGGGAAACCATGTTCTTTCTATTTTCATTTTTCAAGTATGTACCTTTCCCTCCATTGTTATTTTAATTACTATAAAAAAAAAAAAAAAAAAAAAAAAAATCTATTATTTTAAGTTAAGTCCCGAGTGTGAATAAATTTCGTATTATCTATTCCCCTCAATTTTCTTGAGCCATAACAAAAATTTAACACACCAAATAAGTATAAAGGTTGCTTATTTTATAAAACTTGAGTGAAATCAAAACGAAATCATTACCATAACAACGCTCTGAGAACCTCAACATGTTAGATCAGGATAAGTACCTATTATACCGATTCCTTGAACTTTTAGTTTTATAGTAACCCCAAGTAGTTTATACGAGAAGTCAGCACCATCTCAATAGCAAACTACGTGGAGAGCCGATGAATATAAGTGGATGATTCCCAAAGAAAAAAAAAAAAAATATATATATATATATATATATATATATATATATATATATATATATATATATATATATATATATATATATATATATATATATATATATATATATATATATATATATATATATATATATATATATATATATATATATATATATATATATATATATATATATATCAGGAAATGCACTAATTAAATTAGGTGATCCTTACCAGATCATTTAATCTAAAGGTTGCAGATCATACAAAAACACAATATGAAAGATCCATTATGAGTTGGTTCAGTAGGTGTCTGGTACTGAACTCGGTAGGGCGGACTACGGTTCGATCCCCCGCAATTTGCAATGGACTGAATAACGAAGTTATCCGACTTATGTACCAGAACTTCTAGCTAAAAGGGAATCATAATCACTAACCGGTTACTCCACTATGTGCGCGAAAAGATAAAGGGCTTAATGTGATTTCGCTAGAATGAAAACGGGTGAAATAAGAGTAAAGGAACTAGGATAGCTATCATAGTGTACTTGAACTGATTTGCATAAGGTGGGGTTATCTAGGTTGTGACAGTGGGTGTTGATATCAAGATTTAACTCAAGTTGCTTCTAAACAAAATCCACTTGCAACCTATTACGAATTGATGTGTGTTTTGAAATTTCATCTGGCTAAATTTTTAAAACGAGTTCTATACTGAATTTTGCTTGAGGACAAGCAAAGATCTAAGTATGGGGGAGTTTGATAACACGAAATTATATCATATTTTAGGACTTAATTCCATTAAATTCTATGACTATTTATTTCAGTTCACTTCATTTTATAAGATATTACGTGGTATTTTCTTCCTATTTGTCTCAGGTGGTTTATTTTGAAGCACAAGTAAAAATGAAAGAAAAGGAGGTGCAAAAAGGAGAGAAAAAGAACCAAATGCCAAAGCCCAGCCCAAAGCGCAAGACACAAATGTTGTGCCTGTGACGGACGTCACAGAGGGCGTGACGAACGTCACGCAAAACAGCCTTGTGACGAACGTCACACATGGTGTGACGAACGTCACACCATTCCCCTACTTTTTGGGCGCAAGTAACGCCTCAGAGACTTGAAGAGACGTTGAGGAGTGTTGGGCCCTATATCCACGCCATGCAATTAGCCACGTTGAAGACCTTTTGGCAGCAGGCAGTTACTTAATGACACCAATATAAATAGCCACTTTTAAAACCTAAAGTGGTTCCGAGGCTTTTCCAATTTTTTTTCCTTTGCCGTTTTTCGCTTTTGCGATTTTCTTTTCCAGCAATTTAGGCATTGTTTCTTTATTTATTTTTTACAAGTTCTACACTATTTCCCTTGCAATTTACATTTTCCTTTTTAGCATTTAGTTAATTCTTTTCGCACAATAGTTTCTACACCGGAAACTATTGTGTAACTTTTTACCGGATCTAACCTTACGTTAGAATCTAGTTTTTATTTCCTTGGTTTAATTTATTGTTTAATTGAAGAATCCAAGAACAAATCCTACCGGCTTGTGGTGGAGTGTTCGAGACTATTGTTTAACGCATTCAGGTTCTTTAATTATTATTTAATGCTTTGTTTTATTATTTATTTATATTATCTGCCTGGGATGAGTCTGTTTATGCATGATATGTATTTTTGTTTGTTTAGCATGTCTGGCTAATTCGCCTAGATATCGGTATGTAAAGTAAGCGGAATAAGGGATCAAGACTAAGTCGGTCTAATTAAACTTAAAATTAAAATCAATCTTTTTACGGTCTCAATTTACAGGTTTAATAACAAGATTTTTTACAAAAGTAAAAGACATAAAGAAGTTAAAATCAATAGAGCGAGAGTTTGAGGTTTTAACTGGACAGTGTAAATTAGGCATTAATTCTAGATCAGGGCGAGAGCAAGTTTTAGAGTTAATTAAATTCTTACCTTTTCCAAAAAGTGTTTTTAAAGATTGAATGTGAGGACGAGAGTTAAGCATTCGGATTTAATTGTATAACCTAAGTCAACAGAGCGAGAGTTTGAGATAAGGGTGTTTAAAACGGTCAGTGTTTTCTTAAAAAAGAGTTTCTGCAACTTTATTGCTTTCAAAAAATGGTTTTTGACTTAATTATAAGTGACAGCTACATTAACATAAAATCATGGTTTATTCAACAAAGCGAGAGTTTGAGATAAAACCTTTAATCAATAAAGTTAACTGAAACGATTTATTTTAAAACCAAGAAACCGACAAAGAATTGATTCCCTAATTACGACGAACTACATACCGATATCCGCTTTATTAATATTTAATCTAGATCTTATTTTAGTTTTAGCTCTTCCCCCAAACAATCAAAGTATTACCTGCCTTAGCTTTACGAAGTAACCTTAGATAACGGTATATTGATTCATAAGTCCCTGTGGGATCGATATCTTTTAAAACTACGCGATAGAACTGTGCACTTGCAGTTTGTACCCCATTCTCGACTCACACAATCGAGCGATCATGAATCCATGGTCTACCAAGTAAACAGTTTTACGACGGATGTATGTCCATAACTTGGAAAGTGATCTGGAAATCACTAGGTCCAATCTTGATCGGGAGGTTATTCACCGATCACAGTCTTGCACGATCCATCAAAAGCTTTTACTACCACTCCACTCTGCCTCATGGGAGGCCCCTGGTATGAAAGTTTGGTTAGAATGGACTTTGGCAATACATTAAGTGATGACCCTGTGTCCACAAACACACTAAACAAGGCATCGTCTTTGCAGTTCATAGAGATATGTAAGGACAAATTGTGGTCTTTTCCCTCTTCGGGAAGATCATCATCACAGAAGCTCAAATTGTTGCAGGTAGTTATATTTGTAACAATGCTATCAAACTATTTAATTGTGACATCGTGATCCACATATGCCACGTCCAGCACCCTTTGTAACGCTTTACGGTGTGGCTCTGAATTCATCAGCAAAGATAGGACAGATATCTTTGATGGAGTTTGAAGCAACTGCTCCACAATGTTGTACTCGCTCCTCTTGATGAGCCTCAGCATCTCATCACCATCTTCTCTCAATATTCCAGATTGGCCAACTAGGATAGGAGCTTTATCAACTTTGACAACAACAGGGTCAACACCATTCACAACAGGAATAGAATGATTTGAAGAAGAAGTCCCCACGGGACCGGCATAACTAACAACATCCTTCTTCACGATGTCTTCATGGGATTTCGGTTGAGCCGAGAAAACACGACCACTACGGGTCACTCCACTAACATCGGATATGCTTACAACAGAGGTTGAGGGTAACAACACATCCTTCCTATCTTCCAGCATAACAACATTGTAACGGTACAGGACCGCTTTATCTGACACATACGGGACAGGGCCCGCTGGCTTAATCACAAGAGTTGGCACCACCTTCTTTTTGTTGCCATCATACTTAATGACAACAGGATCAGGAATATTGAACACAAGAGTGATAACATCAACTTCATCCTCATTACGCTTTTGAAGTATCTCGATCATCCCTTGGTCTAGTATCTCTTGGATGTCCCTTCTTACTTTTCGGAATCCTCTTTCATTGACAGTGCACACATGGCATCTATCATGATCGTGCTCATAGTGACTGTGCTCAGACAACAGCCTATGCATTTTCACCAGAGATTGCCTTATATCATTAACATAAATGACCTTATACTTGCCAGGGAAACCCTAGACCATGTTGACAGCTGCCTTCCCATGCTCGGGCAATGGGTTCTTCTTAACATTCGGGCCTACATCCTCAAAGAATAATATCCCACTCCTTACAAGGTCTTGCACCTTGGTCTTCAACAGAAAATAGTTCTCCACGTCATGTCAGGCGCACCGGAATGATACACACAATGAAGTTTAGGCTTGTACCACCATTGAGGATTGGCTGGCACAGTAGGAGGATCATGTGGAGTTATCAACTTCCTATCAATCAAGGAAGGATACAGTTCATCGTAGGTCATAGGAATCGGGTCAAAAGTCACCCTTTTCCTCTCATAATTGCTGGTGTTATTGTTGTTATTGTTGCGAGGCTGGTAAGCCCGTTGTTGTTGACGAGATTGTTGTTGTGATTGTTGAGCTTCTCTGAAAGCAGGTGCAATATGAGCCACCTGGTGTTGGTTGACAGTTGTCGCATCCGCGAAAAAACAACCGGCGGGACTCAAATAAAAACACAACACAGAGCCGCCACTGCGCGTTATTTATCCCAAGATAGGGAAAGGAAACGCTCAGAGAAACCTGGAAAGGAAATGGTCTTGCGACCAAAGAGAAAGGGTAAGGGAGTCGGTTACGCAAGGGGAAGGTATTAGCACCCCTCACGTCCGTCGTACTCGACGGGATCCACGTTCTAAGAAAAGAATAGGTTGCTAAACATCACACACACACACAGGGAACGCAGGTGGGGTTAGGAGAAGGGAGCTCGATAGGACATCGCATCCTATGCCTACATATCTCGTCTGGAACAAGAATCAGAGCCACTGTAGTTCGGCTTACGCACGCCAAACAACACAAAACGCACAAACAGATGGCAAACATGGAGCCCGACAACCACTCGATGGAATTACGTCAGCATCCGAACCAAAACACACTCACAAGGGCAAACGTGGAGCCCGACAACCACTTGATGGAATTACGTCAGCATCCGAGCCAAACACACAATCAGATAACAAGTAAACACACACAAAAAAGAAAAAGTTTGCCCGGAGTGGTCTCGCACGACCACCTGCCTACATACCTTGTCTGGAACAAGGATCAGGGCGATGTAGTTCCCCTTAAAGGGAAAAAGATTTCAGCCAGAAACCGGGGGAAGACGCACTACCAGGGAGCTGTACTCGAGCCTAGTGTTGTCATGCATCATTGACCCTACGTTCAGGTTTCTATCCTACTTGCATAAGCAAACTACTCCTATCCAGGAAAGAAGCAAGCATACAAGCATCACACAATTCAAGCATCTCAAACAAACATGTCAAACAAATATTCACAAAGCACACACTATAACCAATCAAGTGGGCTCAAACAATGGGTTTGACTGCCGAAGCAAGTCGTCTGTATAAAGGTATTATGCGCTCTTAACCTTGCCATTACGAGGCTAAGGTGAAGCAGATGAAAAGGTGAAGTGAGGATGAGACCTCACAGCTCTTATCCCTGACCAGGGAGAGCTTCAGACAATGGAGCGTGGGTCCAGAACGGAGGGACCCTTCTACGCTCAAAGACTCTGACTCGATTGTGCAACAGCGCAGATCTTGGGTTTGTGCCCCAATGCATCAACACACAGCAGTGTGAGCAGAGGGACGACACACAGAATAGTGGGGGATAGATTGCATATCCCTAACTTCCACCAATTGCCTTGATTAAGGACTTTACCTGCTTAGGCACAATATTAAACAATCACAAACATCGCCTTTTAAGGAGGACTTCAGACATTTTGCCCGGCCAAATAACAGGCCGGGTCTCCAGACTACATGAAGTCAAGAGGACCTACCTCAAATGGTTTACACAACCAAGCAGCAGCTAGCAAGCAAGTTCTTAAAAAAACTAGAAGCGACTAAATGTACCTGAAAACAATCAAGTATCATCAGTGCTCAGACAGACAAACATAAACAGCAAATGTTAATCAGTCAGACTATACAGATAACACACAACAAGGCAAGCTATGAGCTCAAGCTCCAACTTCACAACCTACAAAACAAATCCCAATTAGTTCTCATCATCAAACAATGTCAATTTAATCCACTTGGTTCAATCTCCTTAAGCATTGTGCTTTTCATCCTGAAAAATCAAGCAAATGTGAGAAACTGGACCACTAGGCCAAGCCTAGGGTCCAAAAGTGGCAAAAATGTCTAAACAGCAAGCAATCTCCAACCAAACTCAAATTAACACAAATAGAAAGCAAGGGCAATTGATCCCATACTCATATCATTTACCATATTCATTTCATGACCAAAACAAGTCAAGCTAGGTCAAACATAACACCAAACATCCAAACAGAATGACTTCAACCAAATCCATATCAAAACAGTTCCAAAAATCCTCAAATAATTTACACCTAAACAGGACATATTCAAGGTACAGCATGTCAATTTTCAGCTTAATTGGACAAAAGGAACTATGTCAATGAAAATCAAGAAAAACAGACACAAATATTCAAGCCAAACCATATCATCAACACATGCATTCACTTCAAAAATTCATAAATCAATGAAAACAGTTAATAAATGAATGGGACCAAAACAGGGATGTCCTATCATGTGTCTATAACCATCATACCAAATTTCATCATCATCCAATATCATATGAGGATTTCACAAAGATAATGCCAACATGTATCACATGGACTTGCACATTTGACCAACAGAGATGAAAAATACCAATCAAATTGAAAATGCCACATAAAAATCCAGAAATATTCACATAGCATCTCAACACATCCATGATCATACATGCAAAATTTCACTCCATTCTAACATCTCTAGGTCATGAAAATAAATCCAGCAAGTTGTCCTAGCTAGGTGTGACACAAATTGTCACACCTAGATTCAAAAATTCATAACTCAATCACCAGGTATCCAAAATTCACAAAATTTATATGTAAATCAACATCAGCATGTCTACAATCACCACAAAAAATTTCAGACATTTATTTTAAGGCAGGAGAATTTCACAATGGAAATGGCAAAATGCACACAATTATGACATAGGTCAAACTTCCCTAAGCAAAGTCAACAATTCCTCATGCACAATTTCTAAAAATATGTCCATAAAATTCTACAGGGAATTTGGAAACTATAGAAAAAATCCTCATATTTTTCTGATTATCCAATATTTTTTTATGATTTTTTTAATGTTTGTGTGATTTTTTAATAATTATTTGAATATATTATAATTAATTAAATTCATTAATGGCATATTGGTAAATATCATGGTCCTGGCGCGGTAAACAGCGAACTTAAAAATTCAAACAGAAAAACGGATCAAACTCTATTATTTTCCAGAATTTCACTCTCTTCCTCACGCGTTTTCCAGAAACTCAAGAACATGAAGAACAACGAACCATCACCAAAATCCACAAACCGCATATGGTTGGAACCGTCTCACCCTCAGGATCTTAGATATCACAATGATTTCACCTAATTGTCTTTAAATTCTTCGAATCGAAGGGATTAGGTTTTTGCATCCTACCTAAAATTCAACATAACTTCCTCTATGTTTATCCGTTTTACAAACCACTTACATCATTGAACTCTACATCAAACAAGCTATACAACGCATATGACCAATTGAAGAAACATGAAACTCGAATTCTGACCTTAATTTTGAAGGCAGTGTTGATTTTGGAGCTTTCAAGGTGTTTTGATGCGAAACAGGTGGAGAATAAGCTTCAAGGAGTTGACTGGAATGCTCAGGATCAATTGCAATGGCTTCTAGAAGAAGAAATTCGGATTCACCATGGATGGATCTTGTATGGACAGTCGCGATTTGGTGTGCATTTGATGATGAATTCCAAAAACAGTCCAAGAAGAAGTTGAATGAAGATTGGATCAACAAGAATTTTCGAATTCCATGGAGAATTGGAAGAGTTTGAAGGATTTTTGCTTTTTGTGTTCTTGAGAAATTGATGAATTTGGAGGGAATTTTGGATTGTGATTTGTGATTTTTGGGGATTGTGAAATTCTGTTGGAGTTAGTTATGATTAGGCTTATATATTCATGATTAATCCACACTCTAATCACCTTAATTAACCAAATGCCAATGATTAGTAAAATGTCATTTTCAAGCCAAGGGCAAAAATGTACTTTCACATGCCAGCTTATTGACAGCTCATTGACAGCTCACACACTCTCAAAATGACATGTGTGAGCTGTTGCAACTTGTCTCATGTTGATTGGACATGTAATTTGGAATTTCACTATGTGATGGTAATGTTATGCATTTTCAAGTCCATTCCAAAAGTGAAATCTTCAACCATTGCACCTTGGCCTATTATGATGATTCAAACCATTTCCAAATGATATTTGTGAGGTGTTGCAAAAATCCCCATTCAAAAATTCCCATTATTTCTCAAGTTGGACCATTTTGCCCCTGGACTTTTAACTGTACAGTTGAAATTTGACTTTTTTCATTGACCATTTTTGAAGAAATCCAATTATGCACCATGAAAGTACATGTCAAATGGAGTTTGTGCATATAAAGAACATCCAATTTGGACACTCCATGTGGAAGTTATGCCCTCCTGATTATGGGTCATTTTTGAAATTCCCTGGACCATAACTTGCCAACCATACATGAGATTTTCAAGTTCTTGGACTTTTTAGAAAGGTGAGAACAAGATCTACAACTTTCATGTTGAACAAATTTTCATTTGAAGCATTCTTGGACACGTGGTCTTGAGGTGAAAAACTTTCCATTTTTGGAAACTTCCATTACAAGTCACTTTCTATTTTTGGCAATTCTTGTCCTGACTTGATTTTCTCCATTCTTGAGCTTTGAGATGTCAAATAACACTTGTTCCAACATGAATAAAGTGTATCCAACTCATTTCCACCTCCAAATCCATCAGATCATGCACAGTTGATCACAGTTGACTTTTTCAACTGGTAGATGAATTTGGCAATGCATTGATCCAACTGAGCTCCAATCCTCTGATGAAATGGCTCAAGGGTGAAACCCTAGCCTCAATAATCTCCATACAATCATATTATGAACCCCATATCCATCATAGACCCCATCTCCTGATCATGCCCTAACTGGCCCAATGCAACTGATTAGGGTTGACCAGTGGTCAAAACCCTAATCTCAAGGTATCTGCTTCAATACTTGATGATATCAAACCATGATGATGATGATGTATCACTTCAATCAAGATGAAGACCAATATCCTTTGAGAATCATGAAACCCTAATTCATAGCCCAATCCTCAGATGGCCAATGATCAATCAATAAAACCCTAGCTTGCACTTTGACTTCCTCATCTTCTGAACCAGACTTGGGAGGATGGTTTGCACAATGTAACCACATGATATGCAATATGTAATGCCTAATGACCTAAAAATGATATGTAATATGTTAATGCTAGTCCCAAGAGAGGAGGGCAAATTTTGAGGTGTTACAACAGTTGGTCGGACTTCCTTCCTCCTCACAGAGGGTCTTCTTTTGCTATGGGAAGAAACAACATGAGTCTCCCCTTCCTTCTTCCGAGCAAATCCTCCATACTTCTTTGCCGAAGAATCATCACGGGATAGACGTCCTTCACGGGCTCCCTCTTCTAGCCTCATCCCCATATTTACCATTTCGGTAAATTCCGAGGGAGCACTAGCAATCATGCGCTCATAATAGAAAGAGCTAAAAGTCTTCAAAAAGATCTTTGTCATCTCCTTCTCCTCCAAGGGTGGCACTATCTGAGCTGCAAATTCCCTCCACCTCTGGGCATATTCCATGAAGGTTTCCTTATCCTTTTGGGACATCGCCCTCAGTTGATCTCTGTTCGGAGCCATGTCCACGTTGTATTTGTACTGTTTCACAAAAGCCTCTCCTAGATCGTTGAAAGTGCGGATGCTTGCACTATCTAGCCCCATATACCAACGGAGTGCAGCACCTGTCAGGCTATCCTGAAAATAGTGAATCAGTAGTTGATCATTATTTGTCTGGGTCAACATCTTGCGGGCATACATCACAAGATAACTGAGTGGACACGAGTTTCCCTTATACTTCTCAAAGTCAAGCACTTTGAATTTGACTGGGATTTTCACATTATGCACTAAGCACAATTCAGCAGCACTCGTCCCAAATAGATCTTTGCCTCTCAGTGTTTTTCAGTTCCTTGCGCAGCTCAAGGAATTGGTCCTTCATCTTATCCATCTTCTCATAAATGTCCGGGATTTCAGATGGCTCGGAGTGATAGATGGTGTCTTCTACACACGGCAAAGTGGGCACAACGGGAGATGGCACAGACATGACCGGGCTAGATGCCGACATAGAAGCAAAAGTGGGAGTGAAACCCTCTGGCACAAAATTGAGTGGCATTCCCCAAGGGAATCCAGCAGGCAGATTCGGAGCAAAGTGGGCGATGGCAGCAGGCACTGTAGAGGTAACCACTTCAGAAATGACATTCCTTGCGGGAGGAGTTGCAGGAGTTGGAGAAGCTTGGCTCTGTAAGACCCCAATTTTGACCTTAAGATCCCTCATGGCATCATAACATTGCATTTGCATGGCCTCAAGGATCATAAGCATCTTGGCTCTTTCCCTTTGGGTGGGATCTCTTGAGAGTTGGTTTGAGATCACCAAGCATACTTGAATTGTATATTATTGCTTTTCATATTTTTATTTACTAACCAAAAGCACAAAAATATGTCACTAACATCTCTTGTTTGTAGCTTGAGCAGTCACAAGGTCTAAAGCTTCTAGGGGACCCAATATGCATTGATAGGGCCAATTGAAGAAGAAAACAAGCATGGTAATGGTTCCAAAGCTCCCATCCATCAAATATGCCTCCCAAGTGTCTCAATTCATCATTTTGATCAAAGCAAATCAAGGGGTTTGAGGCTTGTTTATCAAGGAAACCCTAATTCATCTGTTCATCAAATGTGCCTTGCTCATGAAGCAATTGTAAGAACAAAAATTGTTCTACAACAGATTCCAGGATTTTGATGATAACAAAGGATGAAACCAAAAATGGCACTCTAACGAAAAGTTTCTAAGTGTGCAGGACTCTAAACAAAAAGAAAGGAATCTGATTGCGTCATCAGATACAAAATCAAATCAGATACAAATTATCAGAAGATTAGAAGCATCTGAAGTAGAAACGCGCTCTAGAAGTTCTGACTCTTAACAAAACAGCATATCAGAATATCAGAAGCATCTGAAGAAGAAGCGTGCTCTAGAAGTTATGACTCTAAGCAACGGTACATCAGAACTCCAGAAATCTTAAGATCATCTGAAGTCAACACTGGAAATCTAAAAGATGAGGACTATCAAAAGCTCTGAAGCCACATCTCAAGATCTCAGTCTAACAGAGTAACGCAGACTCTGATAATGGATTTCCTTATCCAGAAAGAGTAACGGCAACTTCAACTTCAAATGGAAAGAAACTATTATTGGAAAGAATTTATTCAGGGAGACAAAGTTGTTTTGGCAAGAAACAACAGAAGTTATGGCATTAATTTCTAATCAAGACAAAAATATCCGCCATCAAATTCAACGGTCCTTTCACCTCTATATAAAGGACAGCAAACTGCATTGAGAGATACACCTGAACACACTGAAATATTCTCTCTCTCTCTCTCAAGCTTTCACGAGCTTTTGCTCAGAACGTGAAATATTCTATTTGCTCTTACTGCTGTAATACTTGCTTTATCCTAGAAGCACTATAGATTACAAACTCTGTTTTTATCTAAGTTGTTTTATATTCCTCAAGTGACTCTGCGCAGTCTGTATACTTGAGAGGACTAAGAGATCTTTCTCTTAGACGTTGGTTGTAATAATTGTCGCATTACGCGAAAAACCGGCGGGAAAAAGAAACAACAGAGCCGCCACCGTGCGTTATTTATCCCAAAAGAGGGAAAGGAAACGTTCAGAGTAAACCTAGGAAAGAACATGGTCTCGCGACCAAAGAGAATGGGATCGGGAGTCGGTTATGCGAAGGGAAGGTATTAGCACCCCTACGCATCCGTCGTACTCGACGGGATCCACGCACAATAAGAAGGAAAATGGTTGCTAAAACGCTGCTCAAACACACACGCACTGGCTGAAAGAGACACAAGAAAACAGACAAGACTGAAACTGACTCGGCAGGATATCGGATCCTGGGCCTACTTAGTCTATCAGGCATAGACATCAGAGTCGAAGTAGTTCGGACTGGGGAAACGACACATGCTCGCTAGGATATCGCATCCTATGCATACGTATCTCCTTGGACGAAGGAGAATCAGAGCATTCGTAGCTCGGCTGACACGCACACAAACAAACAAAACACACACAGGCAAACGTGGAGCCCGAATGCCAATCACTGGACTTACATCAGCATCCGAACCAAGACACACACAGGAAACCAACTGCCAATCGCTGGACTTATGTCGGACTCCAACCAGAACACACACAAAGGTGGTTAAGACACAAAGGGTTGAAGAAGAAAAAAAGGCGGAAAAAGAAACAGGGCGCCCGGAGAGATCAGCTCAATCTCCTGCCTACATACTTCATCTGGTATGAAGATCAGGGCGATGTAGTTCCCCTACGCAGGGAAAAAGGACTAGCCTAACCAGATAACAGAGGGAGACACAACACTAGGGAGACTACGACTCGAGCCTAGATGTTGTCATGCAAAGTCAACCCTAAGTTAAGGTTTCTAGCTAACTTGCACAAGAAGCAAGCCTATCCTAATCATGACTTGCACAGGAAGCAAGCCACACCTAACCTAACTTGCACAGGAAGCAAGGGTCTCGATTGCAACTAGGGCAAGAGAAAGGGGAGGTCTCAATCGCAACGAGGACGAGAGAAGAGAATTAGTGTTAGTTGTTAGTCAAACTCGACGAGACATCGCATCTCGTGCCTACGTATCTCATCTGGACATGAGAATCAGAGTTGCCGTAGTTCGGCTAAACTATTTCTGTTGGTCTGTGTTTTTTAAGTGGACAACGTCACTGCATAATCTACCTGATGCTCGACCTTTGGAGACTTACTCACCTGTAGTAGAAGGAGTTAACGTATCCTTAAGAGGGGATAATGTTTGTTTGTGTTTTAGGAAAGCTCAAGCAAGAAAGGAAGTCCTATACGAAGGAACCGTGCTACCTTAATTGACATGCAAACGAGACTACGCGGAGTCTAACAAACCTAGGGGATACAATCACACCACACAAGCACACACAAGCACATACAGCATAAAATAAACACACCAACAAAGGGGGCTCAAACATCAAGGCTAGGTTTTAGTCGAGGGGTCACATCAACCTCAACAAACAAACCTCTGGAATTGGGTAGATGTTGCTCTTAACCTTGCCATTGAGGGGCTAAGGTGAAGCGGATGAAAGGAGATGAGGGGTGTACCTCATTGCTCTTATCCCTGGTCAGGGAGATCATTTGACAAGAATGTGTGGGTTCAGAAAGTGGGAACCCTTCTACACATTTGATACTGACTCAACTGTACAATTGTACAAGATCTTGGGTTTGTATCTGCAATGCATCAACACAGTGGTGTGAGCAAACCAGATGACACACAGAATAGCAGGGGATAGGTTGCATATCCCTTGGGTTCTGCCAATTGCCTCTTCACTTAGGAGGTCTTTGACTATGTACAGGGACAAATTGTAAACATACACAAACATTGCCTCTTAAGGAGGACTTCAGACAGTTGCCTGGCCAAGTAACAGGCCAGGTCTTCCAGACTACATGAAGATGAGAAATATACCTCAATGCAAATTGCTTATACAAGCAAAGCAAAGCAAAAGTTCGCAAGGAACTGAGCAACTAAAAGCACCTGAAATAGTCAAGCAGACATTAGTATACAACTTCAGACAAAGCAAAAAGAAACAGACATCAACAGTTAATCAGAAGCAAATGGATGTGCAAGGCACAAGGCTTAAGGCATGTGAGCCAAGCCACCTACAAAACAAACAAGTTAGTAAATGATATTCAAGCAAGCTCAGTCAAAAAGAAATGGTCTCATGGGTCATTTGTTGGTCAACCTGAAAACATGAACTCAAAGGTGAGTAACAGGACCACTAGGGCAAGCCTAGGGTCAAAAAGGAATGAAAAAGTCAAAACAGCAAAGGGCAAGCATCCAAAATCATGTTCAAACAATCAAGAATCAATGCCAATTGGGTTCACATTCATATCAATCACTATCATCATTTCATGAACAATTTAGGTCAAGACATAGCAAACAGAAGCTCATAGGAGTCAACAGAAAGACTTGCATCAAAAGCAAACTCAAACATTTCCAAAAATCACAAAATAAATCATGATCAATCACAACACAAAGCATGGTAAGCATGTCAAATTTCATCTCATTTGGACAAGTGGAAGGCAGTCAATGAAAATCAGAAAGTCAAAGCAATTTTGAACATGCTCAAAGAAGTCAACCAAACATGCATCAACTTGAAAAATTCATAAATCAGAGATGGCATATGATAAATGAATGGGACTAAAACCATGGCAAAGCTTAGGATGTCTAGTTATCTCATGTAAAATTTCATGTCCATCTAATAAAGTATGAGCATTTCACAAAACAAATGGCAACATGTATCACACAAAGTCAACATTTTGGTCAAACAGAGGAGAAAATCTCAAACAAATGGAAAATGGCACAAATAAATCCAAGAAAAATCCCATGTAAAATGGACATACAAGAGTAGGTTCATGCAAAAATTCAGATCAATTGGAGGTCAATAGGCATGGCTATAAAAATCAACAAGTTGCACATCAATGGTGTGACACAAATTGTCACACCTTACTTCAAAAATTCACAACTCACAATCCAGAAATGAGAAATTCACAAACTCTACATCAAAATAAACATGAATGTGTCTAGTTTGTGCTCAAAACGTTTCAAGTCCATAGGATAAGTCATGACCATTTCACAAAGGTTTTGGTAAAATGTGTACAATATGGATGCATGTTACAAATCAATATGCCAAATAAAATCCAATGATCACAAAATTCTGGAAAAACTATGATAAAAAAGTAGAGATCATGATGAAGATAATGCAAAAGTTCCCATGAGAATTGGACTTAAAATGATGGAGATATGATTTTTCAAAGTTGTTGCATCAAATTGAAATAGAAATTGAAAAAATAAATGGATTAAATGGATTTAATAATGGCCGGATGGCATTTTTGTAAATATTTGAATTACTAAATCAAACGCTGCCGTTTTGGGCCATGAAACGGAATGTTGTGATTGGCCATTATGGAGCAACAGTGCCATGCACGTGGGATACAGAAAAATTTCTGGGCAAGGCAAAGGGTTTTAGGGTTTAATGAACAGTAGCATGACATTCTTCTTCCACAATCGAGTCACTCAAAAATTTTTCCAGAAATCATAATTGAATATACACAAATGATCAGCAAGCTTCAACTAACACGAATCCAACAACAATTTTCACTAAATCACAACATAACTCATGAATCGAGCAAGAATAGAATTCATCTTCAAACTTCATTTCAACATAACTCAAGAAATAATCAACCATTTTCAAAAGTAAGACTATCACAAAGCTCAGCATGGAGAGACCTTTCTAAAGCATGTATTGATTTGATGAAATAAGGAGATCGAAAATTTACCAGTTCTGAAGTGCAGTGTGGATTCAGTTGTTATCTTATGGTTTTGGCTTGAAACAGATGCAGACTCATGCTCCAAATGATGAATGGTGAAGATGATTGGGCTTGAAACAACTTGAAATGACTTCAACCACACTTTGCCATTGATGATGCCTTGGAAAACAGTCGGGCAAATGAGCTTACAGTTGTGGAATGATGGTGGAAACAAGCTCACAATGGTGTATGGATGTTGTTTTAGGCAAGGCAATGTCAATTTCTTTGAGTTTTTTTGACAGATTTTGAAGATGGCCAAAGATGAAGTTTTGAGAGAGTGAGAGAAATCTCTTCTTTCTGTGGCTGCTAGGGTTGCATACTGACCAGAAAATGAGTTTTTATTGTCTGTTTAAGGTTCCCTTAATGAAAAGCTAAGCACACTTAACTTAATGAAGCAAATTGCTAATTGGTGATTTTGGTCCATATGGGATGGTGCATAAGCAAAGGCCACGAATTTGGGCTTGCAACAAGTCAAAAATAATGTATCTGAACATATTTGGATGGCACAATTGGTTGGAAATGCTTAAATCAAAAAGTCACTTTTCACCCTTACTTGAAATTTAAACATGATAGTGAAAAAATGCCATTTTGATCCATAGAATTTTGGTGCATGAAAGTTACATTTTTGGAAAGAGGAGGTTAAATATGACTTGTTAGAAAAAACCTCACCAAATTTGGCCAAATGGTTTGAGAGATATGGCCTTTTGAAGTTCAAGAATTTTTGAAAATGAATTGATCATATCTTGCCAACCATACATGGGAATTGAGAGTTCTTGGACTTTTTGGAAATGGGATCTTCAACTTTCATGTTGGGCAAAAATTCATTTGAAGCTTGTATCATGATGTAAGTTTAGTATCAAGAAGTTTCCATTTTTGGCAGTTAAAATTACAGGTCCAGTTTCTATTTTTGGAAATTTCTGATTTGACTTCAAATTCTTCAATGATGATGTTTGCCATGATATATGAGGCCTATTTGGACATGAATAAGCTCTCTCAAACCAAATCCATCCATCAAAACCATAAAATCAGTCACAGTTGACCAAGTTTGACTTTTTAGGGTTTCTGACTGATTGTGCATGGACTGATGACCTCTGAGCCTCCAATCTTTGACTTAAACACTTCAAGTGGATCCCCAAGTCATGTGAACATGTTGGACCAACCCTAGGGCCCTGGCTCAATGAGAATTGTGCTTGCTTGCTTGATTGACTGATCTCCTGACCAGTTTGACCTAATTCTCCTGATGATCTTGCACTTGAGGCAAAAGGGACAATGCAATGCTATGCAGTGGACCATGTTATGCTATGACCTAATATGAGAATGTATGTACAATGATAGGTGCAAATTTGAGGTGCTACAGCTGCCCCTATTCAATCAGCTGGGAACCCGAATGGATGAGAGCAACGGCTGTCAGACTTTCAGGGTAAACAGGGATTGAATACTAAGAACCGTAGAAATTTGCACCAACTGGATATAATACAAGAATGCCTGTCAGGATCGGCAAAGAAACAGTCTTGAAAGAAAAATCCGTCTGGAACGAAAAAAGAAATCGGCTCGAATACCGAAACAGAAACGTCGACCTGGATACCAAAATAAATGGTAACACAGGGATAACCACGGCCTGAGCGCCGCTCGTCAGTCTGAATACTGAGCATCGGTGTATGAGAGATTTGATGTCGATCTGAAACATCGGAAATTGGCCTGATCGCCACCTCGGTCTGAATACCGGAAAATTGGCCTGAGTGCCATAAGTACATCAACCTGATCGTCGGAAACTTCTTCGGTCTGAATACCGGAAAATTGGCCTGAGTGCCATAAGTACATCAACCTGATCGTCGGAAACTTCTTCGGTCTGAATACCGGAAAATCATAAGTACATTGACCTGATCGTCGGAAACTTCTTCGGCCTGAATACCGGAAAAAATATAAGTACATCGACCTGATCGTCGGAAACTTCTTCGGCCTGAATACCGGAAAAAACATAAGTACATCGACCTGATCGTCGGAAACTTCTTCGGCCTGAATACCGGAAAAAACATAAGTACATCGACCTGATCGTCGGAAACTTCTTCGGCCTGAATACCGGAAAAATTGGCCTGAGTGCCAAAGCGTGAATTGGTTTGTGTTCCAAAACACTCAACATCCTGAAGAGGGCTAGAAAAGCAGTCTTGTTAAAGGATGGACATTCGATTCCACAAGAAATGCGAATCTTACTCGACTGGGGAGGACGACTTCGACCCAAGAGCGCTTGAGACATATTATCTATAGCCGTCAAAACGTAGATAATACACTCGCATGGAAGATTATCCATAACCGGGTTGTAGGTTGTTAAATGGATAAACGACCGAAAACATCCTGAAGAAAGCGAAGGCAAACTTGTTAAAGGATGAACATTCGATTCCACAAGGAATACGAATCTTACTCTGCTGGAGATAACAATCGAAAGATTGACCAAAGAGTGCATGAGATATATTATCTATAGCCGTCAAAACGTAGATAATAACCTCGCATGGAAGATTATCCATAACCGGGTTGTAGGTTGTTAAATGAATAATCGACCGACATCATCCTGAAGAGAGCGAAAGCAAACTTGTTAAAGGATGGACATTCGATTCCACAAGGAATACGAATCTTACTCTGCTGGAGATAACAATCAAAAGATTGACCAAAGAGTGCATGAGATATATTATCTATAGCCGTCAAAACGTAGATAATAACCTCGCATGGAAGATTATCCATAACCGGGTTGTAGGTTGTTAAATGAATAATCGACCGAAAAGAAAGGCATCAGGGTACCAGGACTAGGTATGCAAAAGATGACCAATCAAAAGAGGATAAAGTTGCTAACTCGGAGCAAATATCCAAAAGGAAGGGAAAGACCCAATGGGGACAATACTGCTTGATCAAGGCAAGTATCCAGAGGGGAAAGAATATCAATATCACAAACCGGATACTGATAACTGCAAAGAGGGGATTACATCTACCGGTTAGTAGGCAGAAAACCACGGAAAAGTAACCAGTCATCGATAGGATGAGCACAAAGGGTTAACTCCAACAAGGGGATGAAAGTGGGATTTTACAACTACCAGCTAGTAGGCAGAAAACCACAAAGATAGGACTTACAACTACCGGTTTGTAGGTAGAAGCCAACAAATTCCGCTGAGGATAAGATGAATGAGTGCCGGTTAGTGAACGACTATTCATTTATGCCCCAGGGAAGCACGGGAGACAGCCAACAGGAAGCCAATTTAGGATCGATCCAAAAAGGTAGACTGAAACAAGACTCATCCTAATGAGGAACGAACTCAATAGGGACAACCCATCCCGTGTAGGGAGGGAACGGAAGCAACCGTCATCCACGAGGATGTATCTCAGTGGGGAAATGGCAGGAAAGGATAGACACTTTCTGCTTAAGGGGTAGACTCTACATGGAGAGATCAGACACACCCACCTCTGCTAGGAGAAATCTACTGGAGAGATCTGTATTACCAAATAGCAGGAGGCAAACATCAACAGATACACGGCAACAGCTGCAACATTAGTATCCAAATGCTATGATTATGCATGTATGCATTCTACCTAAAATGTATGATGAATGCTGACAAACAGACATGCTCAACACACAGGTCCGGGAATCAACCATCCGGGGAGAAAACCAAAGTCCCCATCCTGCAGGGGAGGAAGAGCCACAAGAGGCTTCCGGAGGGATCGTCGGTCACCACCGGAGAAAAGAGTTCAACATACAGGCGGACGTGCCACAACAACTTGTGCTTGAGATCAGAGATACCAAGAAGCAACCAGATCCCTGATGAGGATAGACAGGCATTGATAAGGCTCACCATGCCAATAACTCCGCTGAGGGATCTATCTGAGGACATGATGGAGTACTGGGATGTCAATCCACGCAATACCGAATCTTTGCAGAAAAGCACCCATGCTGGGAGAGGAAGACTGCTCTGCTGGAGAGAGGAAAGTTAAAGTCTTCAGTAAACACTCTGCTTGGGGAACTGCCCCACAAAATATTTCAAAAGCAACCTTGCTGGGAATGCCCCACGGTAGGGCTCGAACAATCCTCTACTGGAGATGCCCCACAATAGGGCTAACAGGGACTTGGAGAAGGAATGTTGTACTGCCGGGAACATGAAGATAAACAACTTCAACCAACACTGCACTGAGTAACCTTACTGAGGAGAAACCAAAAGAGGTTCGACAGGAGAAAGATAAAGTTATGCTCGAGATACGAACAAATGTCTTACCTGTTGGTAATCCTACCACCCTCGGGAGAGCACTGCGGATCTCCTAAGTATCCTTCCATCATTGTGAATGTTCACTTTGTTTAAGAACAATTTTTTTGAAAAATTTGTTTATTTTGAAAACAATGATACTCTATCACTTAAAACATGCAAAACATCTGTTGAGTTAAAACAAATAAGAGTGCAAATAATTGGATAAAAGCTCAAATTGATGTGATGGAACGGTAGTCTGCAAAGGGCGAGACTCCATAGATCTGTACAAGTTTGAAATCGGTGATATATATTGGAGAGGGCTACATTGAACATAATGACCTTTCCTCTACCATTCCGAATTTTTGATGTATTCGGAGTTTCAGTCGACGACGAATCGAGAATCCCTGACGGACGACAGATATACAGCACAGTCTTGTCAAGATGCAATTACTTGCCAAATCCCTAATTTTTGCCTAGATTGCCCCAGTGTGAGGTGTTCAATCTAGTGGGATGCAAATTCTTTTTTCAATGTCTCTAACTTTTGCCTGGATCGCCCTTTCGGGTTTTCAATCCACCGAGGCGCTCCTTTTTTGCCTAGATCGCCCTTTGGGGTGTTCGACTTAGCGAGCTATTTTTTTTTTTTTTTTTTTTTGTTTAGGCGAAGTATTTCTTGACTGCATTAGAGTTCACAGGACGAGTGAACTTTCATCCATTGTTGTAAGTGTCAAAACATTGCCTGAAGAGGCTCTCTTGACAACATATGGACGTTCATGGCTTGGGGGTTCACTTGCCCCTGGAATCGGGCACGAAAGACAGGACTTTCTTGAGCACAAGGTCACCTTCTCGGAACACACGAGGCTTGACCTGCTTTTTCACTCTCTGCTAATATGACTGACCATGACACATGGCAGTTGATCTCTTCTTTTCGATCGAATTCAGCATCAGTCAACTTGGGACTTCGAGGGTGCTATCTTCTTTTGTTTTCTTTTGATTTTGCTTTTGATTTCTTTTGATTTTGATTTGATTTTTTTTTTATTTTGCACCCTTCTCTTTTTTCCTTTTTTTTTTGATTGATTTTTTTCCTTCTCTCTTTTTTTTTTTAATGCCCCAGTTGGCTGTTCTGCTGATTCTCGAGATGCAGCTGAGTGATCTTCTTTTCTCGCTCAAGAAGTCGGGAAATACTGTCAGGAATTCCTTCAACAACATCTTCGTCCGCTTCGAATATAGGGAATTCAAAATTGGGAGATGACGTCCGATCATTATGTTCAATGGGTTTGAGAAACAACCTGCATAAAGATTTTGAGTATAAAAAGCACTTTGAAAATCAAACAACACAATCGTAATGCAGATGAAAAGATTGCTTTTATTCTTGTTTTTTTAGGGTTTTTTGTGATCACCAATTTCATGTAAAAAGCGAAAAGGAAAACAAATGGAAAAACAAATGTTTAACATGAATTTATTTGAATGAAAATATCATTGCACAAAATGTTGCCAACAATGCCATCACTTCTCCTTTTGGCATGGGAGAAGGGTTTTTTAAACAAAGTGATTATTACAAAGACTTATGAACAACCGTAGGAACGCCCACAGTGACCCAATTGTGATAGATCCCACCGGGGATGACAACCGTCAGTATCTCTTGCATCAGCAGCTTCTGTTTTCTGAACAACCCTTCTGAAGAAAAGTCAGCGCGAGCCCGGGACTTGTGAGCTTCAAGCTTGATTAGCATTGGGACCTAAGTCTTCCAAAATCAGAATACCTGACCTCACAAGGTCTTGAACCTTCACCTTCAGCTGAAAGCAGCTATCTACATCATGACCAGGAGCACCCGAATGATACACACAATGCTGTTCAGGCCTATACCACCACCGAGGGTTGACGGGTATGGGCGGCGGGTCTCTGGGAGTAATCAAATTCCGCTCTAACAGAGAGGGATACAGTTCGGCGTAGGACATGGGGATTGGATCAAAAATGATCTTCTTCCTCTCATTACTTGTACCAGCTTGATTATCAATGGGAGGCTGGTAAGCCTGCTGTTGAGGACGATGTTGTTGACGCTGATGCTGCTGAGTTGGTCTTCTCTGTTGCTGTTGAGGTTGAGTGGCTGGAATAGTCACAGCGGCGACCTGAAGATATGGTCCTCTGTTCGCACTCCTTCGACGGTGCACAGCATTTGTTTCATCCTCTCCCCTTCTGGGTGCCCCAGAGTATAGCTTCTTAGAATTTGAAGAGTTTGAAGAGCCAGGATCTTGTATCCTTCCTGCTTTGATAAGGCTTTCAGTTCTCTCCCCACAGACAACAACATCTGAAAAACTACTGAACGGGCAGCTTCCCATGCGATTCATGAACACTCCTTGCAAGGTCCCAATGAACATGTCAGTCAGCTCTCTCTCCAGCATCGGAGGTTGCACTCTAGCGGCTAGCTCACGCCACCTCTGGGCATACTCTTTGAAACTTTCCTTGGATTTTTGACACAAACTCTGCAATTGGGTTCGGCTCGGCGCCATGTCCATGTTGTGTTTGTATTGCCTCAGAAAGGCCTCACCCAAATCTTTCCAGCTTCTGACTGATTCTCTCTTCAGTTCCATGTACCAGTCCAAAGATGCCCCAGATAGACTATCTTGGAAAAAGTACATCCACATCTTCTCATCGTCAGTATAAGCAGATATCTTCCTGAAGTAAGCTTGCACATGGGTGCGAGGACAGGAGGTGCCATTTTACTTGTCGAAAGAGGGTGCTTTGAACTTGTACGGGATCTTCAACCCTTCCACCAGACCCATGTCAGTCACATCAAACCCAAGTGAGTTCTGACATTCCATGACTCGGATTTTCTCAGCAAGATCATTCACTTTTCTATCCCTCTCTTCGGTTTTCACCACGTCATCGTCCTCACTGAGGAGAGTAAACATGTCCTCTTGTCTGTCAACAATCAGAGCTTGATTACGGGCCGGAGCACGGACCACCCTGGCATTAGCAGCGTCTGGAGCAATCGGTTGACCATTGATTCGAATACCCCTCAACTCTTCACCCACAGCATAGTTGTTGACAGGCACAGCAACAGTAGGATTATCATTGGTCGGGCCTCCCTCTGGCAGAGGTGAATTGGGTGGAGGAAGTGCAGCTTCTTGTCTCTGAACCAGAGCTCGGAGTTCTTCTTGTCCTTGCGCAACTCCTTGTATCATAGTTATGAACTGGGCCATGTTCGCCCTCATCTCAGCCAACTCAGTCTAAACCTGATCCATACTTCTTCTGATGATTGAGTCTGATCGTGGTGCGGACGGTGATCAACAATCCTGTCTCAGTCAAAACCCAAAGTTAGAAGTCACGTCCCCAAACATGTCTGTAATGCAAGGATGATATGTGTATGATATGCATATGATGCGAATGCTATTTTACCATGAATGATCCTGAAAAGGATATGCGTATGCGAGTTAACTTTTTTTTTCATTTTCATGCATTACTATTTTTTGGAAAATAAACATGCTATGATGCAAATGATGGAGCCAAGACTGGCAGGAACTGGCATCTGAGGAACCATCTGAAACCCCAAAGTCATCTGAGGAGCTGGCATCTGAACCCATGTCTGGAGAACTGAGTCACCATCTGAGCGAGTACCTCAAATTCAGCCCAGGGATCCGAAATAAACGGAACCCTCTGATCAATACCAGGGTCAAACCTCCGGCGTCCAGAAATATAACTCGTAGTCACTATCAGTACCAGGAGTCACCAACTGTACCTGTTAAAATGATCAATCCCGCCCCGCTCACGGGTGTCATCTAGGCCAAGGTAAGGTCGAGAGAAACGCAGCATAAATAACCTTTCGCAGAATATCATCCTGTGCACACCCGATGTATGCAACGATAATATCCCACCAGGGTCTGAACTGCTCGTGATATCAATGTTCCGCTAAGTGGCGCAATACCACCCGCTTCCCATGAATCACTCTATTCCTAGGTTTCCTAGATTTCACTCATAGCCTGGGTATTGGGCCTTTTACCTCAAGTAACTCCCACCCCAAACAGAGAAACACAGCCAGATGAACAGATGAATATGAATGAATGCAAACATTAATGCAAACAATAAATGCAAACAGTAAATGCAAATATATACAAAGAATGCAATAAAACAGTGCAAAGCAACCAAAGCCCTAACCTAGAGAGCGCTAGGAGAGACTCGTTTAGGGAAGATGGACCAGCACAGGTCAACTTCTCTCGTAGTCCCTAGCAGAGTCGCCAGCTGTCGCATTACGCGAAAAACCGACGGGAAAAAGAAACAACAGAGCCGCCACCGTGCGTTATTTATCCCAAAAGAGGGAAAGGAAACGCTCAGAGTAAACCTAGGAAAGAACATGGTCTCGCGACCAAAGAGAATGGGATCGGGAGTCGGTTATGCGAAGGGAAGGTATTAGCACCCCTACGCATCCGTCGTACTCGACGGGATCCACGCACAATAAGAAGGAAAATGGTTGCTAAAACGCTGCACAAACACACACGCACTGGCTGAAAGAGACACAAGAAAACAGACAAGACTGAAACTGACTCGGCAGGATATCGGATCCTGGGCCTACTTAGTCTATCAAGCATAGACATCAGAGTCGAAGTAGTTCGGACTGGGGAAACGACACATGCTTGCTAGGATATCGCATCCTATGCATACGTATCTCCTTGGACGAAGGAGAATCAGAGCATTCGTAGCTCGGCTGACACGCACACAAACAAACAAAACACACACAGGCAAACGTGGAGCCCGAATGCCAATCACTGGACTTACATCAGCATCCGAACCAAGACACACACAGGAAACCAACTGCCAATCGCTGGACTTATGTCGGACTCCAACCAGAACACACACAAAGGTGGTTAAGACACAAAGGGTTGAAGAAGAAAAAAAGGCGGAAAAAGAAACAGGGCGCCCGGAGAGATCAGCTCAATCTCCTGTCTACATACTTCATCTGGTATGAAGATCAGGGCGATGTAGTTCCCCTACGCAGGGAAAAAGGACTAGCCTAACCAGATAACAGAGGGAGACACAACACTAGGGAGACTACGACTCGAGCCTAGATGTTGTCATGCAAAGTCAACCCTAAGTTAAGGTTTCTAGCTAACTTGCACAGGAAGCAAGCCTATCCTAATCATGACTTGCACAGGAAGCAAGCCACACCTAACCTAACTTGCACAGGAAGCAAGGGTCTCAATTGCAACTAGGGCAAGAGAAAGGGGAGGTCTCAATCGCAACGAGGACGAGAGAAGAGAATTAGTGTTAGTT
Source organism: Lathyrus oleraceus (assembly GCF_024323335.1). Lineage (NCBI taxonomy): Eukaryota > Viridiplantae > Streptophyta > Magnoliopsida > Fabales > Fabaceae > Lathyrus > Lathyrus oleraceus. The sequence continues at coordinate 439,781,585 of NC_066582.1, read as the reverse complement.
GATAGTCAAACTCGACGAGACATCGCATCTCGTGCCTACGTATCTCATCTGGACATGAGAATCAGAGTTGCCGTAGTTCGGCTAAACTATTTCTGTTGGTCTGTGTTTTTTAAATGGACAACGTCACTGCACAATCTACCTGATGCTCGACCTTTGGAGACTTACTCACCTGTAGTAGAAGGAGTTAACGTATCCTTAAGAGGGGATAATGTTTGTTTGTGTTTTAGGAAAGCTCAAGCAAGAAAGGAAGTCTTATACGAAGGAACCGTGCTACCTTAATTGACATGCAAACGAGACTACGCGGAGTCTAACAAACCTAGGGGATACAATCACACCACACAAGAACACACGAGCACATACAGCATAAAATAAACACACCAACAAAGGGGGCTCAAACATCAAGGCTAGGTTTTAGTCGAGGGGTCACATCAACCTCAACAAAAAAAACCTCTGGAATTGGGTAGATGTTGCTCTTAACCTTGCCATTGAGGGGCTAAGGTGAAGCAGATGAAAGGAGATGAGGGGTGTACCTCATTGCTCTTATCCCTGGTCAGGGAGAGCATTTGACAAGAATGTGTGGGTTCAGAAAGTGGGAACCCTTCTACACATTTGATACTGACTCAACTGTACAATTGTACAAGATCTTGGGTTTGTATCTGCAATGCATCAACACAGTGGTGTGAGCAAAGCAGATGACACACAGAATAGCAGGGGATAGGTTGCATATCCCTTGGGTTCTGCCAATTGCCTCTTCACTTAGGAGGTCTTTGACTATGTACAGGGACAAATTGTAAACATACACAAACATTGCCTCTTAAGGAGGACTTCAGACAGTTGCCTGGCCAAGTAACAGGCCAGGTCTTCCAGACTACATGAAGATGAGAAATATACCTCAATGCAAATTGCTTATACAAGCAAAGCAAAGCAAAAGTTCACAAGGAACTGAGCAACTAAAAGCACCTGAAATAGTCAAGCAGACATTAGTATACAACTTCAGACAAAGCAAAAAGAAACAGACATCAACAGTTAATCAGAAGCAAATGGATGTGCAAGGCACAAGGCTTAAGGCATGTGAGCCAAGCCACCTACAAAACAAACAAGTTAGTCAATGATATTCAAGCAAGCTCAGTCAAAAAGAAATGGTCTCATGGGTCATTTGTTGGTCAACCTGAAAACATGAACTCAAAGGTGAGTAACAGGACCACTAGGGCAAGCCTAGGGTCAAAAAGGAATGAAAAAGTCAAAACAGCAAAGGGCAAGCATCCAAAATCATGTTCAAACAATCAAGAATCAATGCCAATTGGGTTCACATTCATATCAATCACTATCATCATTTCATGAACAATTTAGGTCAAGACATAGCAAACAGAAGCTCATAGGAGTCAACAGAAAGACTTGCATCAAAAGCAAACTCAAACATTTCCAAAAATCACCAAATAAATCATGATTAATCACAACACAAAGCATGGTAAGCATGTCAAATTTCATCTCATTTGGACAAGTGGAAGGCAGTCAATGAAAATCAGAAAGTCAAAGCAATTTTGAACATGCTCAAAGAAGTCAACCAAACATGCATCAACTTGAAAAATTCATAAATCAGAGATGGCATATGATAAATGAATGGGACTAAAACCATGGCAAAGCTTAGGATGTCTAGTTATCTCATGTAAAATTTCATGTCCATCTAATAAAGTATGAGCATTTCACAAAACAAATGGCAACATGTATCACACAAAGTCAACATTTTGGTCAAACAGAGGAGAAAATCTCAAACAAATGGAAAATGGCACAAATAAATCCAAGAAAAATCCCATGAGAACTGGACATACAAGAGTAGGTTCATGCAAAAATTCAGATCAATTGGAGGTCAATAGGCATGGCTATAAAAATCAACAAGTTGCACATCAATGGTGTGACACAAATTGTCACACCTTACTTCAAAAATTCACAACTCACAATCCAGAAATGAGAAATTCACAAACTCTACATCAAAATAAACATGAATGTGTCTAGTTTGTGCTCAAAAAGTTTCAAGTCCATAGGATAAGTCATGACCATTTCACAAAGGTTTTGGTAAAATGTGTACAATATGGATGCATGTTACAAATCAATATGCCAAATAAAATCCAATGATCACAAAATTTTGGAAAAAATATGATAAAAAAGTAGAGATCATGATGAAGATAATGCAAAAATTCCCATGAGAATTGGACTTAAAATGATGGAGATATGATTTTTCAAAGTTGTTGCATCAAATTGAAATAGAAATTGAAAAAATAAATGGATTAAATGGATTTAATAATGGCCGGATGGCATTTTTGTAAATATTTGAATTACTAAATCAAACGCTGCCGTTTTGGGCCATGAAACGGAATGTTGTGATTGGCCATTATGGAGCAACAGTGCCATGCACGTGGGATACAGAAAAATTTCTGGGCAAGGCAAAGGGTTTTAGGGTTTAATGAACAGTAGCATGACATTCTTCTTCCACAATCGAGTCACTCAAATTTTTTTCCAGAAATCATAATTGAATATACACAAATGATCAGCAAGCTTCAACTAACACGAATCCAACAACAATTTTCACTAAATCACAACATAACTCATGAATCGAGCAAGAATAGAATTCATCTTCAAACTTCATTTCAACATAACTCAAGAAATAATCAACCATTTCCAAAAGTAAGACTATCACAAAGCTCAGCATGCAGAGACCTTTCTAAAGCATGTATTGATTTGATGAAATAAGGAGATCGAAAATTTACCAGTTCTGAAGTGCAGTGTGGATTCAGTTGTTATCTTATGGTTTTGGCTTGAAACAGATGCAGACTCATGCTCCAAATGATGAATGGTGAAGATGCTTGGGCTTGAAACAGCTTGAAATGACTTCAACCACACTTTGCCATTGATGATGCCTTGGAAAACAGTCGGGCAAATGAGCTTACAGTTGTGGAATGATGGTGGAAACAAGCTCACAATGGTGTATGGATGTTGTTTTAGGCAAGGCAATGTCAATTTCTTTGAGTTTTTTTGACAGATTTTGAAGATGGCCAAAGATGAAGTTTTGAGAGAGTGAGAGAAATCTCTTCTTTCTGTGGCTGCTAGGGTTGCATACTGACCAGAAAATGAGTTTTTATTGTCTGTTTAAGGTTCCCTTAATGAAAAGCTAAGCACACTTAACTTAATGAAGCAAATTGCTAATTGGTGATTTTGGTCCATATGGGATGGTGCATAAGCAAAGGCCACGAATTTGGGCTTGCAACAAGTCAAAAATAATGTATCTGAACATATTTGGATGGCACAATTGGTTGGAAATGCTTAAATCAAAAAGTCACTTTTCACCCTTACTTGAAATTTAAACATGATAGTGAAAAAATGCCATTTTGATCCATAGAATTTTGGTGCATGAAAGTTACATTTTTGGAAAGAGGAGGTTAAATATGACTTGTTAGAAAAAACCTCACCAAATTTGGCCAAATGGTTTGAGAGATATGGCCTTTTGAAGTTCAAGAATTTTTGAAAATGAATTGATCATATCTTGCCAACCATACATGGGAATTGAGAGTTCTTGGACTTTTTGGAAATGGGATCTTCAACTTTCATGTTGGGCAAAAATTCATTTGAAGCTTGTATCATGATGTAAGTTTAGTATCAAGAAGTTTCCATTTTTGGCAGTTAAAATTACAGGTCCAGTTTCTATTTTTGGAAATTTCTGATTTGACTTCAAATTCTTCAATGATGATGTTTGCCATGATATATGAGGCCTATTTGGACATGAATAAGCTCTCTCAAACCAAATCCATCCATCAAAACCATAAAATCAGTCACAGTTGACCAAGTTTGACTTTTTAGGGTTTCTGACTGATTGTGCATGGACTGATGACCTCTGAGCCTCCAATCTTTGACTTAAACACTTCAAGTGGATCCCCAAGTCATGTGAACATGTTGGACCAACCCTAGGGCCCTGGCTCAATGAGAATTGTGCTTGCTTGCTTGATTGACTGATCTCCTGACCAGTTTGACCTAATTCTCCTGATGATCTTGCACTTGAGGCAAAAGGGACAATGCAATGCTATGCAGTGGACCATGTTATGCTATGACCTAATATGAGAATGTATGTACAATGATAGGTGCAAATTTGAGGTGCTACAACAATCTTTCAAGATTAGTGGATTAAGTCCTTGTTGAAGGCGAAATCACCTTGGCCGGGTGGACTGGAGTAGCTTTGTGTTATAAGCGAACCAGTATAAAATCCTGTGTGATTTTATTTTGCAAAAGCGCTTATTTTCCAAAACAATTCAAACCCCCCTTTCTTATTTTTCTCACCTTCAATTGGTATCAGAGCTTCGGCTCTGTTATTGATTTTCCAATCAAACACTTAATCGTGTAGAGAGATCCAGAACGAGAAAAACTATGGCCCACACAAATGAAAGAGACAGTTACAATGCTAAGCCTCCTGTCTTTGATGGAGAGAAATTCGATTACTGGAAAGATAGAATTGAAAGTTTCTTTCTAGGCTATGATGCTGATCTCTGGGACATTGTCACAGATGGATACAAACCTCCTGTCACAGAGGATGGAGTTGAAGTTCCCAGAAGTAAGATGTCAGATGATCAGAAGCGTGTTTTCAAAAATCATCACAAGGCCAGAACCATACTTCTCAATGCTATATCTTACAACGAGTATGAAAAGATCACCAACAGAGAAACAACCAAAGACATACTTGACTCTCTGAGGATGACTCATGAAGGAAACTCTCAGGTCAAAGAAACAAAGGCTCTGGCGCTTATCCAGAAATATGAAGCCTTCAAAATGGAGGATGACGAAGCCATAGAGGTAATGTTCTCTAGATTCCAAACTCTTATTGCAGGTCTCAAAGTTCTAGACAAAGGGTACACAACTGCAGACCACGTCAAAAAGAGAGTCAGAAGCTTGCCAAAGAAGTGGAGACCCATGGTCACTACTCTGAAGCTGTCTAAGGATCTGAACAACATCAGTCTTGAAGAGCTTGTCAGTTCCCTCAGAAGCCATGAGATAGAACTAGAGGAATATGAGCCTCAGAAGAAGAACAAGTCTGTAGCATTAAAGTCCAGATCTGAAAGACGCAAATCTGACAGAACCAAAGCATTCCAGGCCGAAACAGAAGATGCTGATGACTCTGAACAGGAAGATTCTGATGATGAAGAAGAATTGTCCCTCCTAACCAGAAGAGTTAAACAACTCTGGAAAAAGAGGAACAATAACTTCAGGAGACAAAGACCCAGAGGGGATCGATCAGAATCAACGTCTAAAGGTAAAACTAACAAAGATGTTACTTGTTATGAATGTAAAGAAACAGGTCACTACAGGAACGAATGCCCCAAGCTGAAGAAAGACAATTCCAGAAAAGAAAGCTTCAAGAAAAATCCCCTCAGAGCCAAGAAGGGATTAATGGCCACCTGGGATGACAGTGAATCTGACTCATCAGAATCTGACTCTGATGAACAGGCCAACGTGGCATTCATGGCTACCACATCCAGAAACAGTTCAGATGAAGAATCTGAAGAGGTATTTTTTGAACTCTCTAGATCTGACTTAGAATCATGCTTGTCTGAAACTCTCAGCTCATATCAGAAACTAAAACAAAAATTTAAAGCTGTGAAAGATTGCCTTGAAGATAAGTTTGAAGAGTGTGACAAACTTGAGATAACTATTTCTACACTAAAAGATGAAAACAGAAGTTTGACTTTAGAAAGAAATGTTGCAAAGAAAAATTGTTCAAAACTGGAAGAAGCGTTATCTCAAGCTCCACAAACCTCAAACACGATAATTTATAAATATGAAAAGGCTTTTCAAAAGTTTCTGAAAAATGGGATAGGAAGGAGTGTTATGGCATCCATGATTTATGGAGTCAGTCAGAACAATAAAAGAGGAATTGGGTATGATCCTAAGGAAGATAAAACTTCTACTAGTGACCAACTTAAATCTCCATTTTCATATCACTATACACACACACAAGAACAAAAATTTGAAAATGCTAGAAAACCCAAAGTGATAAGAAACTCTGGGAAAACTAATCAAAAAGGACCCAAGAGACTCTGGGTACCAAAAGATAAGATTGTTTATGTTGCAGATATCTTATGCAGCAAAGTTCAAACACCAGTCATGGTACCTGGACTCTGGATGCTCGCTGTCGCATTACGCGAAAAACCGGCGGGAAACAAGAACAACAGAGCCGCCACCGTGCGTTATTTATCCCAAAAGAGGGAAAGGAAACGCTCAGAGTAAACCTGGAAAAAAGCATGGTCTCGCGACCAAAGAGAGTGGGATCGGGAGTCGGTTATGCGAAGGGAAGGTATTAGCACCCCTACGCATCCGTCGTACTCGACGGGATCCACGCACAATAGGAAGGAAAATGGTTGCTAAAACACTACTCAAACACACACACACTGGCTGAAAGAGACACAAGAAAACAAACAAGACTGAAACTGACTCGGCAGGATGTCGCATCCTGGGCCTACTTAGTCTATCAGGCATAGACATCAGAGTCAAAGTAGTTCGGACTGGGGAAACGACACGTGCTCGCTAGGATATCGCATCCTATGCATACGTATCTTCTTTGGACGAAGAAGAATCAGAGCATTCGTAGCTCAGCTAACACGCACACAAAACCACACAAGCAAAGGCAAACATGGAACCTGAATGCCAATCACTGGACTTACATCAGCATCCGAACCAAAACACACACAAGAAGGCAAACGTGGAGCCTGAATGCCAATCATTGGGCTTACATCAGCATCCGAACCAAAACACACACGAAGGGGGGTTAAGACACAAAGGTTGAAAAAGAAAAAGGGGCGCCCGGAGAGATCAGCTCATCTCCTGCCTACGTACCTCATCTGGTATGAGGATCAGGGCGACGTAGTTCCCCTACGGAGGGACACAGGACTAGCCTAACCAGATAACAGAGGGAGACACAACTAGGGAGACTACGACTCGAGCCTAGATGTTATCATGCAAAATCATCCCTAAGTTAAGGTTTCTAGCTAACTTGCACAGGAAGCAAGCCTATCCTAAACATGACTTGCACAGGAAGCAAGCAAAACCAAACCTAACTTGCACAGGAAGCAAGCTAAAGCAAACCTAACTTGCACAGGAAGCAAGTCAAACTAAACCTAACTTGCACAGGAAGCAAGCTAAAGCAAACACACAAACACAAGTAGCACACACTATATGCAAGCAAAGGGCTCAAACAAGGTTAGGTTTTAGTCGAGGGGTCATATCAACCTCAACAAACAAACCACTGGAACTGGGTAGTGTTAGCTCTTAACCTTGCCATTGAGGGGCTAAGGTGAAGCAGATGAAAGGTGAGTGAAGATAAGACTTCACAGCTCTTATCCCTGGCCTGGGAGAGCTTAAGACAAGAATGTGTGGGTCCAGAAAGTGGGAACCCTTCTACACATTTGAAACTGACTCAACTGTACAATTGTACAAGATCTTGGGTTTGTATCTGCAATGCATCAACACAGTGGTGTGAGCAAAGCAGATGACACACAGAATAGCAGGGGATAGATTGCATATCCCTTGGGTTCTGCCAATTGCCTCTTCACTTAGGAGGTCTTTGACTATATACAAGGACAAATGTAAACAGTCACAAACATTGCCTCTTAAGGAGGACTTCAGACAATTGTCTGGCCAAGTAACAGGCCAGGTCTTCCAGACTACATGAAGATAAAAAGTTATACCTCAATGCAAATTGCTCTTAAGCAAAGCAAAGCAAAGTTCTTAAAGAACTATAAGCAATTAAAGGTACCTGAAACCAGTCAGACAACATCAGTATACAATTCAAGGTTAAATCAAAATGAGATAGAGATTAACAGTCAACACAATCAGTTAAATGTGCAATGCACAAGGCTCAAAGCATGTGAGCCAAGCAACCTACAAAACAAACAAGTTAGTCATGATAATCAATCAAGCTCAACCAATTTGTATTGATCTCTTTGGGTATTTGTTGCTTAACCTGAAACAACAAACTTAAACATGAGCAACATGACCACTAGGACAAGCCTAGGGTCAAAAAGAGATAAGAAAGTCAAAACAGCAAGTGACAAGTGTCCAAAATCAGGTTCAAACAATCAAGAAACACACTCAATTGGTTTCATGTTCATATCAATCATCATCATCATTTCATAAGCAAATTAGGTCAAAGCATGGCATATGGAAGCTCATAAAAGTCAACAGCAAGACTCAACTCAAAACCAATCATAAACAATTCAATAAATCATCAAATAATTCATGATCAAACATCATCCATAACATGATAAGCATATCAAATTTCAGCTCATTTGGAGAAATGGAAGTTGGTCAATGAAAATCAGAAAGGCAAGGCAAGTTCAAACATGCTCATAGAAGTCAACCAAACATGCACCAACTTCAAAAAATCATAAATCAGTGAAAACATATGAGAAATGAATGGGACTAAAACCATGATAAACCTTAAGATGTCTACTAATCACATGTCAAATTTCATGTCCATCCAATAATGTATGAGAATTTCACAAGTCATATGGCATCATGTGTCACAAAAGTCAACATTTTGGTTCAACAAGGGAGAAATTGTCAATCAAATAGAAAATGCACTCCAAAATTCCAGAAAAATTCATACACATTCTCAACATCCATAAGCATGTTCATGCAAAAAATCAGACCAATTTGAGTTCATTAGGAAAGGTAATAAAAATCATGAAGTTGGACATCAATGGTGTGACACAAATTGTCACACCCCTATTCAAAAAATCACAACTCACAAACCAGCAATGATAAATTCACAAACTCTAGATCAAAATCACCATGAATGTGTCTAGTTTAAGCACAAAAAATTTGGGAAGTATTGGATAAAGTATCACCATTTCACAATTGATTTGGCAAGACATACATAAAATGGACACATATGACAAACCCTAACACAATTTAAAATCCCCACATGCAAAAAATCTGGAAAAATCATGATAAAAAACTAGAGATCATGCAGAGAATTTTGAAAAAAATCCCATGAATTTTGGATAAAAATTGAGTGTTCTATGATTTTTGTAAGATTGGTGATCAAAATGAAATGAAAATTGAAAAATAAAATGATTAAACTAATTAATTAAACACGCAATGGCATAATGGTAATAATTTGGTCCCTTAAGTGAAACGCAACGTTTCACTTAAGGGAATGCTGCAATATGATTGGTCATGGCCCAATAGAACAGTAACTCCATGCAGAAAACACAAAAACACGATCCAAACATGAAAAATCTGGGCAATGGCTTCTAGGGTTTCAGCGCACTGTTCATCATCATCAAAATCGTGATGAACTTTTGGTTCCAGAATTTGCAATCAAATACACCATTCGAATCAGCAAACATCACACAATCCAAATCCAAGTTTATTTTTCATTAGTTCGAGCTAAACAGTAAGAAACAAACACAAACATATATGATAACCAAACTTTGAATCAACATTTCTTCCTTAATATCCAACCATTTTTCTTGGTTCAAAGCTCAAAACAATCATGGCAAAGAGATCCATAAGAAGCATATCATGATTTTGGGAATGGAGAGAGTCGAGTGTTTTACCAGATTTGAAGAACTGAGTTGATTCGTGGTTCTTTGGCTTCAAATGGTTGAAACAGATGCACTAATATGTTTTAGATGATGAATGGAGAAGAAACTTTGGCTCAACAATCTTCGAAACAGCTCCACTTGAATTCTGCCATGGATGAAGCTTCTTCAAAACAGTAGTGGAAGATGGCCTTACAGATGGAATATGATACTTGCAATGAGCTCAAAAAGGTTGGTGGATGATGGAACAACTAACCAAGGCTCGTGTTCTTTGAGATCTTTCAGAAAAAAGTTCCAAATGAAGAAAATGAGGTTTTTTGAGAGCAAGAGAGTTTTTTTCTGTTTTTGTGAGAGTGTGGCTAGGGCTTCTACAGCAGAAAATGTTCCATATATACCCTGTTTAGTGTTTGTAATCATGATTAATGGAAGTGTTAATTGGAAATTTGGTTAAATGAAGTGTTTTTTTGCCATTTGCTAAAAATTACTCAAGTTGCATGGGGGTGCATGGAGGTGCACGAATTTGGGCCTTAGACAACCTATAAACATGATTTCTGAACTATTCCAATTGGCACAAAGTGTTGGAGATGTTTAAATTGAAAGTCCATTTTTTCACTTCACTTAATTTAATTCATGCTACTTTGAAAATGGCCATTTTGATTGGTAAACTTTTGATGAATTATGATGACAAATTTGGATAGAGTACATCAAATAGGACTTGTAGCAAAAAACCCCACCTAATTTGGCCAAATGGTTTGGAAGATATGCCACTTTGAAATTCAAAAGTTCTTGAGAATGATTTGATCATAACTTGCCAACCATAAATGGGAATTGAGTGTTCTTGGACTTTTTGGAAATGGGAGAACAAGATCTTCAACTTTCATGTTGGGCAAAAATTCATTTGAAGCTTGTATGATGATGTAATTTTGAGGATCAAGACTTTCCATTTTTGGCAAATTCCAATTACAGGTCAACTTTCTATTTTTGGAAATTTCTTGTTTGACTTCAAATTCTTCAATGATGATGCTTGACATGTTATATGAGGCTTATATGGACATGAATGAGACCTCTCAAACCAATTCCCACCATCAAATCACTGATTAAATGCACAGTTGACCATATTTGACCTTCTAGGGTTTCTGGTGGATTGCACATTGACTGATGACTTCTGAGCATCCAATCCTTGACCAAAACACTTCAAAAGGACCCCTAGGTCATGTGAACATGTTGGACCAAACCTAGGGCCTTGTCTCAAAGGAAAATGCACTGGCTTGCTTGATTGACTGATTCTCCTGACCAGTTTGACCTAATTCTTCTGAATGGCTTGCACTTGGGCAAAGGGACAATGCAATGTTATGCAGTGGACCATGTTATGTTAATGACCTAATATGAAATGAATGTACAAAAGGTAGGTGCAAATTTGAGGTGCTACAGCTGCCCCTATTCAATCAGCTGGGAACCCGAACGGATGATAGCAACGGCTGTCAGACTTTCAGGGTAAACAGGGATTGAATACCAAAGAACCGTGGAAATTTGCACTCTGCCGGATATGATACAAGAAGAACCACGTCATTTACCGATGACGACTGCAAGACAAACTTCAAGAAAGCAAAACCATTTACCGATGGTTGGATACTGGAAACTTGATATTTACCGATATCAACTTCAGCGAGACCATTTACCGATGGCTGCTGGGAAACAACTTGATGTAAAAGGAAGCAAGACCATTTACCGATGGTGGCTTCAAAGAAACTTGACATTTACCGACATCAAGACCATTTACCGATGGCTGCTGCAACTGGGGATTCGATATTTACCGATATCGAAGAAAACGGGGTCATTTACCGATGGCGGATAAAACTGGGCATTCGACATTTACCGATATCGAAGCAAACGGGGCCATTTACCGATGGCGTCTCCACTTGGGGAGGAACAAAATATATTTGTAACGGAATCAGACAAGACGTTTACTAACGACTCTTGGAGATCTTGATTTTATTAATAAGAAAGATGACACATGACCAGACATTTACCGATGACTGGGATGAGACTTGATGTTTACCGACATCGAAAGATGATGTTTACCGACATCCAAAAATGACCAGACATTTACCGATGACTGGGGAAAAATTTTCTGGGAATAGAAAAACAAATATTTGCAACCGGAAACCAGATAGGACATTTACCGATGACTCTACTGGGGATTTCTAACTGGGGAATTATCAGACATTTACCGATGACTGAAGAAAAGACTCGATGTTTACCGACATCGAAAGATGATGTTTACTGACATCAAATAAAGACGACCAGACATTTACTGATGACTGGAGTGAGACTCGATGTTTACCGACACTGAAACAATGGTGTTTACCGACACCAAAAAATGATGACCAGACATTTACTGATGACTGGAGTGAGACTTGATGTTTACCGACATCGAAAGGTGATGTTTACCGACATCAAACAAAGGTGACCAGACATTTACCGATGACTGGAGTGAGACTCGATGTTTACTGACACCTAAACAATGGTGTTTACTGACACCAAAAAATGAACACACGCGAGTGCTGAAACGACAACTTAACGGTATCACAAGAACGACATCTTAAATATGTCAAGGCAAGGCAAACCACTTGCTGGGGATCTCACTGAGGAGAAACGAACTTTCTGTCACCAACGGGTGAGGAAATAAACCTCTGTGGGGATATCAATCCTGAATGCTGTCAAAGCAACTGTAGCAGATGTGATGTGCTGATGTTGAGCAAAATGATCCGCCTCTGTCGGGGATATGGTCTGATAGGTTTCGAACATAATGAATGCATATGTTTGAATTTTTCTATGGCGTAATGCTCCATATATGAATGGAAATGCTACGCATTTTGAGGATGAAATGATCACTACATGCAAAATGCAAATGAACCCTGGCTAGGGAGCCAAAACGATCGGATACTCCAACTCTGCGGGGAGACTCTGACTGAGGAATACTCTGCGAGGAGAGCCTTGACTTCTCACTCATGCTGGAGAAACAAAACTGTTGTCGGGGCAAAGATAAATTCCGCTGGGGAACATCCTTCACGGGACCTAAACCACTCGGGGACTCCGCTTGGGAAGCAACCAATACTCCGTTGGGGATCAGATCAAGCAACTCTTTGGGGATAATATTCAACGGGAGTAACAAAACGACTTTACCGGAGAGTGATAAAGCGGCTTTACTGGGAAAGACTCAAACAAACCTCAGGTAGGATAAACTCTGCTTTGGGGAATATCTGTTACTCCGCCGGGGACGACCCGTGCAATCCACAGGTAGAAAAGATTCAAGCTGGGGATGCACATATCACTCTGATACTGAAACCCGTCCACCCCACCGGTAGAGTGAACTTTGCTGGAGAAATACTTCATGAAACCCGCTCCACTCGGGGACAACCTAACCAATCCCTAGCTAGGAGAAAAGCTTGTTCTGGGAAATAACTGCTGGAGAATGCTCACAGGTGACGACCTGCAAAACGGAACAACAGATGCCCCCAGGGGATACATGGACAAGATACGCTCAAGTGTCCTCAACATTCAAAATGATTTTCAAATGTTTTGATCTTTTGCACGTTATTGTTTAGCCTTCATGTTTTTATATGCAATGTTTATCAAAAATTCGGACGTTTTTGCAAACAAAACAGTAAAAGTAAAAACAAGAGAGCAATTTATCTGAATAACGACTTTTATTGATTGAAAATGTGCCTGAAAAGGCAAATACATTGGGAAGCAATTCCTAGGAAGAGGTAATTGCGCACAACAGGAAAATAAACTATCCTAATGGCCATGTGAACACGGCATCCACTGTTTCCCAATTCTGTTATAACTCATAGATCATCAGTTTTTCTCCCAACTCTTTGCTTTCTGAGAAGATTGACTGGACCGATCACATCTTTCGAGATGGTAGCTGACGAAGCGTGATGAAGTACAGATAACTCAGACTGTAGTCTTTGCTTTAATCCCTCTTTTGGCTGGATCGCCCTTTCGGGTTTTCAATCCATCGGGATACCCTTTTTTGCCTAAGCCGCCCTTGCGGGTTTTCGACTTACCGGGTGTACAAATTCTTTTCTTTTTTATCCCTAATTTTTGCCCGAACCTCTTCTTTCTGTTTTTTTGGTTCGCCGGGATGCCCCTTTTTTGCCTGGACTCTTTTATTCTTTTTGTCCAGCGGGTCAATTTATGCGAAGTATTTTTTGACTACATCTGAGTTAACAGGGGACGGGAAATCTTCACCATCCATTGTTGTAAGCATCAAGGCTCCACCGGAGAAGACCTTCTTCACAACATATGGACCTTCGTAATTAGGAGTCCACTTGCCCCTGTTATCCGTACCGGGAGGAAGGATCCTCTTCAGAACTAGATCACTGATCTGATAGCTTCGAGGACGCACTTTCTGATCAAAGGCTCGCTTCATCCTTCTCTGATATAACTGCTTGTGGCACACAACTGCTAGCCGTCTCTCTTCAATAAGGCTCAACTCGTTAAACCTTGTTCGAATCCACTCGGCTTCGTCCAACTTGACATCTAACAATACCCTCAGAGAAGGGATCTCCACTTCAACTGGTAGGACCGCTTCCATACCATACACAAGGGAGTACGGGGTTGCCCCGGTCGACGTACGTACAGAGGTACGGTACCCATGCAAAGCGAAAGGCAGCATCTCATGCCAATCCTTGTACGATACGACCATCTTCTGCACAATCTTCTTGATATTCTTGTTCGCCGCCTCTACAGCACCATTCATCTTTGGTCTGTAAGGAGAAGAATTGTGATGTTCAATCTTGAAATCTCTGCAAAGCTCTTTCATCATCTTGTTATTGAGATTTGAACCATTGTCAGTGATGATTCTCTCAGGGACTCCATAACGACAGATGATTTCTTTCTTGATGAACCGGGCAACCACTTGTTTGGTAACATTGGCAAAGGAAGCTGCTTCTACCCATTTGGTGAAGTAATCGATCGCAACCAAGATGAATCGATGTCCGTTAGAAGCAGTAGGCTCAATCTTCCCAATCATGTCAATGCCCCACATGGCAAACGGCCAAGGCGAGTTCATGACATTCAACGGGCTTGGTGGCACATGCACCTTATCAGCATAGATTTGGCATTTATGGCACTTCCGAGCGTACTTGAAGCAATCGGATTCCATAGTCATCCAGTAATAACCGGCTCTTAACAGCTTCTTTGACATTGCATGACCACTAGCGTGGGTACCAAATGAACCCTCGTGCACTTCTTGTATCAACATGTCTGCTTCGTGTCTATCCACGCATCTGAGCAAGACCATGTCAAAATTCCTTTTGTATAACACGTCATCCTGATTCAAATAAAAGCTTCCAGCTAGCCTTCTCAGGGTCTTCTTATCATTCTTTGATGCACCTTCAGGATACTCCTGAGTCTTGAGGAAGTTCTTGATGTCATAATACCACGGTTTCTCATCAATCGCAACAGACTCGGCTGCAAACACATACGCAGGCCTCTCGAGTCGATTCACCGCAACATGTGGCACATGATTCCACCAATGAACTTTTATCATGGAAGATAAAGTAGCCAAGGCATCAGCCATCTGATTCTCATCCCGGGGGACATGGTACAACTTCACCTTCTTGAAGAACGTCAGTATTCTTCTGGTGTAATCCCTATACGGAATCAAATGCGGATGGTTCGTATTCCAATCTCCATTGACCTGATTGATCACTAGAGCTGAATCTCCATAAATGTCAAGAGTTTTGATCCTCAGATCAATGGCTTCTTCTATCCCCATGATACAAGCCTCATACTTAGCTTCGTTGTTGGTGACGTCGAAAGTCAATCTGGCAGAGAAAGGTATATGAGCACCTTTGGGATTGATCAACACTACCCCGACACCGTTACCATTCATATTCACAGCCCCATCAAACATCAGTGTCCACTTGTCATCAGGATCCGGTCCTTCCTCGACAAGCGGCTCTTCGCAATCTTTCATCTTCAGATACATGATGTCTTCATCAGGGAATTCAAACATCATTGGCTGATAGTCATCAATTGGTTGCTCGGCAAGGTAGTCTGACAGAATACTACCTTTGATGGCCTTCTGCGACGTGTACTGAATGTCATATTCTGTTAAAATCATCTGCCAACGGGCAACGCGCCCAGTGAGAGCCGGCTTCTCAAAGATGTACTTGACTGGATCCATCTTAGAAATCAATAGAGTAGTATGGTTCAACATATACTGCCTTAGTCGGCGAGCAGCCCAGGCCAAAGCACAGCAAGTTTTTTCGAGCAGTGAATATCTTGTTTCACAGTCGGTAAACTTTTTGCTAAGGTAGTATATGGCATGCTCTTTTCGACCAGACTCGTCATGCTGCCCCAATACACACCCCATCGAGTTCTCGGTAACTGATAGGTACATTATCAACGGTCTCCCTGGAACTCGAGGAATTAGGATTAGAGGATTCTGTAAATACTCTTTTATCTTGTCAAAGGCTTTCTGACAGTCATCATTCCACTTAATCGCCTGATTCTTTCTGAGCAATTTGAAAATTGGTTCACACGTGGCAGTTAGGTGAGATATGAACCTTGCAATGTAGTTCAATCTCCCTAAAAACCCACGGACTTGCTTTTCCGTTTTCGGTTCAGGCATCTCTTGAATAGCTTTGACTTTAGCTGGATCAACCTCAATCCCTTTCTCACTGACAATGAAGCCTAACAGCTTCCCTGATCTCACCCCAAACGTACACTTGTTCGGATTCAGCCTCAGTTTGAACTTGACCAATCTATCAAACAACTTCTGTAGATTAACCAGGTGCTCCTCTTCTGTCTGCGACTTCGCAATCATATCATCCACGTACACTTCGATCTCTTTGTGCATCATGTCATGAAAGAGAGTCGTCATTTCCCTCTGATAGGTAGCACCGGCATTCTTCAGCCCAAATGGCATCACTTTGTAGCAGAATGTGCCCCAAGGTGTAATGAATGTCGTCTTTTCCATGTCCTCTGGCGCCATCTTGATCTGATTATAGCCCGAGAAACCGTCCATGAAAGAGAATACCGAGGATTGAGCCGTATTATCCACCAATACATCAATGTGAGGTAATGGGAAATCATCTTTCGGACTCGCTCTATTCAAATCCCGGTAGTCGACACACATTCTGACTTTGCCATCCTTCTTTGGCACGGGAACAATGTTGGCCACCCACGGTGGATAACTGGTAACAGCCAAAAAACCTGCATCCCACTGCTTCTGAACCTCTTCCTTGATCTTGACAGCCATATCGGGACTTGTTCTGCGAAGCTTCTGCTTGACCGACGGACACTCTTCTCTAAGAGGTAATTGATGCACCACAATGTCTGTATCCAACCCAGGCATATCTTGATATGACCAGGCGAATATCTCCACATATTCTCTTAGCATCTCAACCAGTCTCCTCTTGACAGAGTCCTCTAAAGCAGCCCCAATCTTGATCTCTCTTCTGGCGTCCTCAGTACCCAGATTAACAATCTCCAACTCCTCCTGATGAGGTTGGATGACCCTCTCCTCCTGCTTCAGCAATCTAACCAATTCTGCGGGGAGTTCACAGTCTTCCTCACTCTCCTCTTCAGCTTGGTAGATGGGATTATTGAAATCATGACGAGGCATAACAGAACCGTTCATAGTGGATGCCAAAAGATCACTTCTGCATGTTTAATGTTTTGTTTTTAGAAAAAGATTTCAATAAAGTCACAAAAAAACAAAAACATTGCCATTTTTATTATTTTTTAGAAAAAGTGAAAACAAAAAATAGAAAGACAGGGATCACAAAATTTGATTGCAAAACGTCCTTTATTTATGATAATCATTAAAACATGATGAGGCCCTACAATGAACCACTACGCCTTGGGCAGAACGTAGGGTTTTCATGCAAAATGAAAAAAACAAAGGAAAATTACTCTGTCTGAAGAGTAACTTGAACCACTTCTTCAGCCGTCCAATTGTTGATAGACTCCCCTGGTGCACATGGGCGAACCCAGAAGTCCAGATCGCAGTCACCGTCACTGTCTTCGCTACCAGTTGCAAAGACGTCCCCATGATTCATCAGCCCGGCACTGGTAAAGGTACTTGGACCCGCTTGTACACTCTTCTCTGCTTGGAGAGGCTCATAACCAATACCGAACTTGTCCTCTTTAACCGGCAAGTCTACCATCTTGCCCCAGCCCTCAGCTTTGCCGGAATCCACAACCTCCTTGGCTTGCTTATACGAAGCAATCGAAGCACCCGGCTTCCTCTGATCAGCATAGGCTACCTTCTCAAGCGCCACGGTCTCAAATGCCTGGCATAATGTTTCGTGGATCTCGCCATCTACCTCGACATACTTGAACGAGGATAGGTGACTCACCAGAATCTCTTCTTCGCCACACACGGTCACAATCTGACCGTTCCAGACATACTTGAGTTTTTGGTGGAGAGTTGACGAGACTGCTCCTGCTGCGTGAATCCAAGGACGCCCCAACAAACAACTATAGGCGGGCTGAATGTCCATCACATAAAAAATGATGTCGAAGACCTCTGGACTTATCTTCACCGGCAAGGTAACTTCACCAAACACAGAACGTTTGGATCCATCAAAAGCGCGCACAATAAGGTCACTGGGAGTGAGCACGACTCCTTCAACGTCAATCTTCTTCAGAATCTGCTTTGGCAAGACATTCAAGGACGACCCGGTGTCTACCAACACGTGAGACAGCACTGCTCCCTTACATTCCATAGTGATGTGCAAGGCTTTGTTATGATTGCGACCCTCAGGCGTTAAGTCTAGGTCAGTGAAACCTACACCATGCCTGGTGCTCACGTTGGCCAACACTCCCTCTAGTTGGTTGACGGAAATCTCTTGCGGTACGTATGCCATGTTCAACATCTTCAGCAAGGCATCACGATGTGCTTCAGAGCACAGTAGCAAAGAGAGAATTGAAATTTTGGACGGAGTCTGATTGAGCTGATCTACGATCTTGTAGTCACTCTTCTTTATAATCTTCATGAATTCTTCCACGTCCTTTTCAAATGAACCCTCAGGCACACCCTTCTGAGTCGGTTCCTCGTCAACAACAACGTGTTTTCCTTTAGCCCTAGCAGATGCCTCAGCATTAGCATCTCTCAACGGCTGAGGAGCAAACAGTCGTCCACTCCGAGTGAAACCTCCTGGTCCACCGACGTTGTCCACAACGGGACTCACAACCACAGGAGTTTTCACTGGTGCACTGATCGTCACAGGCGCTTGACTTGTTGGCCTCATCTGATTATCAGCCCTTCGATTGCTGCGGTAGGCGTTATCATACCTCCAAGGGACAGCCCTACTATTCTCAACCGGTCTTCTTTCAGACGCCACTATAGTAGTCGGAGCATTGATGGTTACCGGAGCGGAAATGGTAACTGGGGTACCACTTGCTGCAGATGAACTAACGACTCCTTGTCCTCTTCCTTCAGCCGGTTTAAAGTAGATGGTGACAGTTGATACCGACCCATTATCTTTGGCAGCCCGACTAAACTGGACACAACCTTCATTGATCAACTTCTGAATACCAGCCCTCAACTGGTCACAACCGTTAACAGCTTCGACACAACCCAAACAGCCCTCATCACAGCCCGGGTAGACACCCCCCTTCAGCAGACGGCCCTTTACCACTAGTAGAGAAGTTTGAACATCTTCAACATTATCAACTAGGTCTTCAGCTTCTCCCCCTTCAACACAATTCACCCTATGTCCTCCATGCTGAGGCATAGGATTGTTCACTATGTTGGGTACCGGAGCAAAGTTGATCGCCTTGGCATCGATCAAATCTTGAACCTTGTGCTGCAAAGCCCGGCATTTTTCAGTATGGTGCCCTGGTGCCCCAGAATGAAAGTCACAGCAGACGTTGGCGTCATATCCAGGTGGCAACACTGTTGGTGGAGCCATTGTACGCAGCTCAACAAACCCTAACCGGAGTAGTTTGGGCAATAGTTCGGCGTACGACATCGGCAATGGATCAAAATGTCGATCAGCCATCCTTTGTCTGGGCTGATACGGACGTTGTTGTTGTTGTTGTTGTTGTTGTTGTTGTTGCGGTTGTTGAACCCTCTGTTGTTGTTGTTGACGAGGTTGTGGTGCAGGAATGGTCACTGCAGCAACTGGGTGATATTGATCCCTATTCACACTTCCTCTGTACACACTCCCTCGGTGTTGTACAGCATTGGTCTCTCCTTTTCTACGGCGAGGTGCCCCGGAGAATGGTTTCTTCGATGACGAAGAAGACCCCACATCATGAATCCTACCGGCCTTGATCAGACTTTCTGTTCTCTCGCCACAGATGACGACATCAGAAAAACTTCCGAATGGGCAGCTTCCCATCCGGTCCATAAACACACCTTGAAGAGTGCCGATGAACATGTCCGTCAACTCCCTTTCCAGCATAGGGGGTTGAACTCTCGCAGCAAGCTCGCGCCATCTACTGAGTTGTAGGCTTGGTGAGCCAAAGTTGATTATAAGTTGATTTTTGTTGAAAAACGTTGTTGTATTGTTATTCTTATTATGTTGTCGACAGTTTAAAGTCGTGTATGCCATGTACATTCATATGCATTAAGTCGGAGCTTTGCTCACACCACGTTGGCCTGGATTGGCAAATTTTAAGTTGAAAGTTGAAGGCTTATGCCTTGATGCCCAATAAAATGGCAATGATTTTAAGTTGGGAGTTTTACTCCGAATGGTACCACATGCATGACGAGTCGAGTCTCATTAGAGTTGCATTTTGTTGGCTTGTTGTATGGATGTTTAATTTAATTGAGGAGTGGAATTGTGTTGATATTAAGTATGATGTTGAGTTGATGTGCCGTTACTGGATGTATGTTACGATTAGGGTGATGAAATGTGTGAATTTACTTAGCATTACATGCTGATTTATAATGCTTATTATATCGATTGAGGAACTCACCCTTACAACTATTTTTCAGGTAACGAGCAGTGAGTTGAGTAGAAGCTAATGCTTGGAGTCTAGTGTAGTCGCTTTAGTGGGTCATGCTCTGATAGATGTAACATCGGGACGGGATGTCTTAATTGTTTTATTGTGGTTGTGGACTTTTTTCCATGTAAAACGTTATCTGTTTGAATGGTTGATTTGAGTTTTATCCGCTGCGAATTATGCAAAAATGTTATTTTGAATTAAATAATGAGCATGACTGAAGTTTATGGTGAAATGTGATAAGTGTTGTGTGACACCCTTGGTGCATAATTACTCTGATATATATTGGTTATTGTTATTTCAATTAAATATTTGGGGTATTTTAGAAGGGTGTTACATTAGTGGTATCAGAGCAGGTCGGTCTGTCCGGCCAGTTGTCGTGTCGTTACTGTCTAACAATTGTGTATTGTTACTAATCTAACTTTTAAGTTGTGTTGTATTGATAAGTTGGAATGGCTGGAAGGAATGATGCTGCAATGGCTGCCGCGATGCAAGCAATGGCACAAGCTGTGCAGAACTTGCCAAATGCTGGTGGAGATGCTGGATCACGTAGCTTGGCGACTTTTCAGAGAGAGAATCCGCCGGTGTTTAAAGGGAAGCATGATCCAGATGCAGCCTTGGGATGGTTGAAAGAGATTGAGAGAATCTTCCGTGTTATGGATTGCACTCCAGCTCAGAAGGTTCGGTATGGTACTCACATGCTAGCAGTCGAAGCTGATGACTGGTGGCTAGAGACTCACGAGAGGTTGACCGTGGCAGGTGAAGTCATTACTTGGGATGTATTCCGTAGGGAATTCATGAGAAAGTATTATCCGGAAGATGTCCGTGGTAAGAAGGAAATTGAGTTCCTTGAGCTGAAGCAAGGAAACATGTTTGTCACTGATTATGCTGCAAAATTTGTGGAGCTGTCCAAATTTTATCCTCATTACACTGGTGCTGGTGCTGAATTTTCAAAGTGCATCAAGTTTGAAAATGGACTGCGCTCTGAAATTAAGAAAGCTGTTGGGTATCAGAAGATACGCATTTTTACTGAATTGGTTGATAGCTGCAGGATATTTGAAGAAGACAATAATGCTCATTACAAGATTGTCAGTGACCGTAGGGGCAAGCAACATCAAAATCGTGGCAAGCCGTATGATGCCCCAGTGGGAAAAGGGAAACAAGGAGCTGCTCCGGCTCAGAGGACTAGTAGGGGAGGTGCTCCTGCTGGTATAGTTTGCTTCAAATGTGGTCAGGCTGGTCATAAGAGTAATGTATGCACTGCTGAAGTAAAGAGATGTTTTCGTTGTGGTAAGACTGGTCATGCAATAGCTGATTGCAAGCACAAGGAAATGATTTGTTTTAATTGTGGCGAAGCAGGGCATATTGGAAGTCAGTGTCAGAAGCCAAAGAAATCTCAAACTGGGAAGGTGTTCGCATTGACCGGAACTCAAAGTTCCAGTGAGGACAGACTTATCCGAGGTACGTGTTATATTAATGGCTTTCCTCTTGTAGCTATTATTGACACAGGTGCGACTCATTCCTTTATATCTTTGGATTGTGCTGTGAAACTTAAGTTAGAGATATCTGAGATGTTTGGTAGTATGGTAATTGATACTCCTGCGAAGGGTTCAGTGACTACTACTTCGGTTTGTTTAAATTGTCCTTTGAGTATTTTTGGTAGAGACTTTGGGATGGACCTAGTGTGTCTTCCACTAGTGCAGATTGATGTTATTCTGGGTATGAACTGGTTGGTGTTTAACCGAGTTTCTATCAATTGTTTTGATAAGAGGGTGGTCTTTCCTGAGATTGGGGAGGGAAAGAGTTTGTTTCTATCAGCAAGGCAAGTGAATGAGGAAGTAGCTGATGGGGCAGAGTTGTTTATGTTGTTAGCGACTCTGGAGGTTAAAGATAAACTGGTGATTGGCGATCTAGCCGTGGTGTGTGATTTTCCTGATGTGTTTCCGGAAGAGGTGAATGAATTACCACCAGAGCGTGAAGTGGAGTTCTCGATTGATTTGGTACCTGGTACTAGGCCGATATCGATGGCTCCGTACCGTATGTCTGCTGTTGAGTTAACTGAATTGAAGAGTCAGTTGGAAGATCTGTTGGATAAGAAATTTATTCGTCCGAGTGTGTCACCGTGGGGTGCACCAGTGCTATTGGTTAAGAAGAAAGAAGGTACTATGAGGTTGTGTGTGGACTACAGGCAACTGAATAAAGTGACGATCAAGAATCGGTATCCTTTGCCGAGGATTGATGACTTGATGGATCAGTTGGTTGGTGCAAGTGTGTTCAGCAAAATAGATTTGAGATCTGGGTATCATCAGATCCGTGTGAAAACAGAGGATATTCAGAAGATTGCTTTAAGAACAAGGTATGGACATTATGAGTATTCTGTAATGCCTTTTGGTGTGACTAATGCGCCTGGAGTATTTATGGAGTATATGAATAGGATTTTCCATCCGTACCTAGACAAGTTTGTTGTAGTGTTTATTGATGATATTTTGGTGTATTCGAAATCTGAAGAAGAGCATGTTGAGCATTTGAGAGTGGTTTTAGAAGTTCTACGAGAAAAGAAGTTATTTGCTAAACTATCCAAGTGTGAATTTTGGTTAGAAGAGGTAAGTTTTCTTGGCCATGTGATTTCAAGAGGTGGTGTTGCTGTTGATCCTTCTAAGATAGAAGCGGTATCTAAGTGGGAAGCTCCGAAGTCTGTTGCTGAGATTCGAAGTTTCCTTGGTTTGGCTGGTTATTATAGGAAGTTCATTGAGGGATTTTCTAAATTGGCATTACCGTTGACGATGTTGACTAGGAAGGGGCAAGTGTTTGTTTGGGACTCAAAATGTGAAGAAGGTTTCCAAGAGTTAAAGAGAAGGTTAACTACTGCTCCTATTCTGATATTACCGAGTTCGTCGGAACTATTTGAAGTTTACTGTGATGCTTCATTGTTGGGTTTGGGTGGCGTGTTGATGCAGAATAAGCAGGTTATAGCTTATGCTTCAAGACAGCTGAGGGTTCATGAGAGGAACTATCCGACGCACGATTTAGAGTTGGCGGCTGTGGTGTTTGTTCTGAAGTTATGGAGGCATTACTTGTACGGATCAAGATTTGAGGTTTTCAGTGACCATAAAAGTTTAAAGTATTTGTTTGATCAGAGAGAGCTGAATATGAGACAGAGAAGATGGTTAGAGTTTCTGAAGGATTATGACTTTGGTTTGAATTACCATCCGGGTAAAGCAAACGTAGTGGCTGATGCATTGAGTCAGAAATCATTACATATGTCTATGCTAATGGTTAAGGAATTGGATTTAATTGAGCAGTTTAGAGACTTGAGTTTGGTGTGTGAGAGTACTCACAATAGTGTTAAATTGGGAATGTTGAAGTTAACAAGTGGTATTCTGAATGAGATCAGAGAGGGTCAGAAATCCGATGTGCTTTTGGTTGATAAGTTGACTCTAGTGAATCAAGGTCAAGGTGGCGAATTCAGAGTTGATGAGAATGGTGTTTTGAAATTTGGTAATCGGGTGTGTATTCCGGATGTTATCGAACTTAAGAAGAGTATTCTTGAAGAAGGGCATCGTAGTGGGTTGAGTATTCATCCTGGAGCTACGAAGATGTATCATGATTTGAAGAAGTTATTTTGGTGGCCGGGAATGAAAAGAGAAATTACGAGTTTTGTTTATTCCTGTTTGACTTGTCAGAAGTCAAAAATTGAGCATCAGAAGCCGTCTGGGCTAATGCAACCGTTGGCTATTCCAGAGTGGAAGTGGGATAGTATCAGTATGGATTTTGTTTCTGGTTTACCGAGGACAATTAAGAATTTTGAAGCTATTTGGGTGATTGTTGACAGATTGACGAAGTCGGCTCATTTCATTCCGATCAGAATGGATTATCCGTTAGAGAAATTAGCTGAGTTGTATATTGAGAAAATTGTAAGTTTGCATGGTATTCCGTCGAGTATCGTTTCGGACAGAGATCCTAGATTTACATCGAAATTCTGGGAAGGTTTGCAGAAGGCTTTGGGAACTAAACTGAGATTGAGTTCTGCATATCACCCGCAGACTGATGGTCAGACTGAGAGGACGATTCAGTCATTGGAGGATCTTTTGAGAGCTTGCGTTTTGGAAAAGGGAGGTGCTTGGGATTGTTATTTACCTTTGATTGAGTTTACCTACAACAATAGTTTTCATTCGAGCATTGGTATGGCGCCGTTTGAAGCTTTGTATGGTAGGAGATGTCGGACACCGTTATGTTGGTATGAGTCCGGTGAGAGTGCTGTAGTTGGACCGGAGATTGTTCAACAGACTACAGAAAAGATTAAGATAATTTAGGAGAAGATGAGAATTGCTCAGAGTCGTCAGAAGAGTTATCATGATAAGAGGAGGAAATCACTTGAGTTCCGAGAGGGAGATCACGTGTTTCTTCGTGTTACTCCGATAACTGGGGTTGGTCGAGCTTTGAAGTCAAAGAAGTTGACACCTCGATTTATTGGTCCTTATCAGATTTTGGAGAGGATAGGAGAGGTAGCCTATCGTATCGCTTTACCGCCGTCACTTGCGAATTTGCATGAGGTTTTTCATGTGTCTCAGTTGAGGAGGTACATTCATGATCCATCGCATGTGATCCAAGTAGATGATGTACAGGTGAGAGATAACCTGACTGTTGAAATATCGCCTATGAGGATTGAGGATCGAGAGTTGAAGCAGTTGCGGGGTAAAGAGATTGCCTTAGTGAAAGTAGCTTGGGGAGGAGCAGCAGGTGGCAATGTGACTTGGGAACTGGAGAGTCAGATGAAAGAGTCTTATCCAGAGTTATTTGCTTGAGGTATGTTTTCGAGGACGAAAAATCTTTTAGTGGGGGAGAGTTGTAACACCCCGAATAAAATAAGAGAATTATTTAAATTAAGTTAATAATATATTTATTAATTTAATTAAATAAATTGAATTATTGAATTATTATTATTATTATTATTTGGAATAATAATTAGTGGAAAATATATAAGTTGGAATAAGAGAAAAGGGTTTTTTGGTTGGTAAAGGGTTTTCACGTGAAAAGCAGAGAAGCGATCGTGAAAGAGGAAAAGGGCAAGAGGCAGAGCAAGAGGAAGAAGGTTAGAGAAGAGAAAAGCTTGAAGCTCAGAGATTGCCGGATTATCTCAGGTAAGGGGGGTTTATCGTCGTTAATGGGTATTATAGATTAACATGTCATGGGTAGTGATAAACCGTGGAATTGACCCTAATTGGAATGTTGAATGCTGAAATATTGTGATGAATAAGTTGTATTAAAGCTGTAATTGAGCCCGTAATTGTGTGAGTCGTGTTCCCCCGAACGTATAAATTTTTACGGAAATTGAATCGGAGGTCCGGAAGTCCTCCAACGGCGGAAAATGCGGAGAACTCTGCATTCTGCCTTGTGTTAGCGCAGGAACTGCTGTTTTGTCTGCGTTAACCGGTTAACCCAGGGCGTTAACCGGTTAACACTGTTATATTTTGTGGAAATGTGTTGTTTTGCCTGCGTTAACCGGTTAACCCAGGGCGTTAACCGGTTAACACTGTTGCGTTTTGCCAGAAAGTTGTTTTGTCCTGCGTTAACCGGTTAACCCAGGGCGTTAACCGGTTAACACTGTTGGAAATTTGAAAAATTGATATTTTAATGTTGTGAACATAATTGGTTATTGGTCTATTATCGTTAATTTTGATGAGTAACTTTGTTGAGTTTATGTTATGAAGTGTTGATACAATTATGTTGATAAGTTGTGTTAAAGTTGTTGAAAATACTGAGTTGTAGGCTTGGTGAGCCAAAGTTGATTATAAGTTGATTTTTGTTGAAAAACGTTGTTGTATTGTTATTCTTATTATGTTGTCGACAGTTTAAAGTCATGTATGCCATGTACATTCATATGCATTAAGTCGGAGCTTTGCTCACACCACGTTGGCCTGGATTGGCAAATTTTAAGTTGAAAGTTGAAGGCTTATGCCTTGATGCCCAATAAAATGGCAATGATTTTAAGTTGGGAGTTTTACTCCGAATGGTACCACATGCATGACGAGTCGAGTCTCATTAGAGTTGCATTTTGTTGGCTTGTTGTATGGATGTTTAATTTAATTGAGGAGTGGAATTGTGTTGATATTAAGTATGATGTTGAGTTGATGTGCCGTTACTGGATGTATGTTACGATTAGGGTGATGAAATGTGTGAATTTACTTAGCATTACATGCTGATTTATAATGCTTATTATATCGATTGAGGAACTCACCCTTACAACTATTTTTCAGGTAACGAGCAGTGAGTTGAGTAGAAGCTAATGCTTGGAGTCTAGTGTAGTCGCTTTAGTGGGTCATGCTCTGATAGATGTAACATCGGGACGGGATGTCTTAATTGTTTTATTGTGGTTGTGGACTTTTTTCCATGTAAAACATTATATGTTTGAATGGTTGATTTGAGTTTTATCCGCTGCGAATTATGCAAAAATGTTATTTTGAATTAAATAATGAGCATGACTGAAGTTTATGGTGAAATGTGATAAGTGTTGTGTGACACCCTTGGTGCATAATTACTCTGATATATATTGGTTATTGTTATTTCAATTAAATATTTGGGGTATTTTAGAAGGGTGTTACAGAGCTTGGTTGGGCGGTGGAATTACAGCTTCTTGCCTCTGAACTAGAGCTCGGAGTTCTTCTTGTCCTTGCGCAACCCCTTGCATCATGTGCATGAACTGGGCCATGTTAGCCCTCATCTCTGCTAACTCAGCTTGTACTTGATCCATGTTCCTTTGATGGTTGAGTCTCGTTGAGTAGCGATGCGGTCTCTGATCAGCTATCCTGCCTGAACACAGGAACCAAAGTGAGAAGTCGGCACAAGAACACCTGTTATGCAAATGAGATGAGTATGATGTTAATGATGTGTATGATGCACATGATATGCTCATTTCTCAGGCATTCAAAGAGCCTGATCCATCCTCAAAAGATGGCAACCTGCAGCAACAAAGGAGCACAATACAAGGTAAATGAAAACAACAGGGAAATACAAACAACCTTATCTATAAATAAGGGCAAAAAGATCATACAACCAAGTCAACGAAATATTCGAATAAACGGAGTACAAACAAATGAATCCCATCCAACAAGCCTGGAGGTGATTCTCAACATAAACATCAAAGGTACAATCTAAGACAAACGGTCTTCCGGAATGAGAGTCTTCAGATACTGGCACTGGTCTATCAACAGTGTGCATTCTGAACATTCTGGTAGAGGGGTGATCTTCTCCTTCAATTGTCTTCTAAGCTCTATGACTTCTCCTCCAAGATAGTCCTCTGATGCTTGTCTCAAATCCATCTCTTTCTTCAATTGGACGTCTTTGTCTCTGAGTTGCTTCTCTAGGTCTCTGATCTTCTTCTGATAGTTGGCTTCGGCTCTCTGCAGCCTTAAGCACTCCCGGTGTTCTGCATCTAACATAGATTCCATCTCCTCGTAAGATCTCTTCTTGCTCCTTGCTCTGCTAGCATCCTCCCCTTGCACTTCCCTGAGTTGATGGGCCAAGTTCAACCTATCAGCCTTGGCTTTGTAGAGCTCCATCTGGGTATCTTGCTCCTTCTCTCTCAACCGGCGATTCTCCATCAGAGCTTGCTTATAGTGCTCAGCAGGCACACTCTCAGCAAGGATCAAAGGTGGTTGTTCCTGCAACGGCTCCATCCTATCGTAGGGTAGCAACAAAGTTTCCACTCTCTTCTTTACCCAATCAGTGTAATCAGGCATAGCAATGGCAAACTTTTTCCCTAAGACAGATCCATCCTTCACTCCAACAGACCTCCAAGCTCTTCCTATCTGCTCCAATCTAGTCGGGTCACTCTGCTTCTCAAAACACACACTTTCAGCTACCTCAGCTTCAAGTGGTTTTCCCTTCATTACAAACCCTAACTGACGAAGAGAAAGAACTGGATTATAGTTTATGCAACCCTTGGTCCCCACGAGTGGCACGTTCCAGAATTCTCCACAACTCATAATAACATTCTTCACATCCATCCGGTAAGATTGCCATCTGATGTCATAGGAAGTAAGCGACATGACCCTCTGAGTCCACTTAAGAGTGCTCTGAGTATCCATAAAGGGTCCACTGACTGGCAGAAGGGACATGAACCATCTGAGTAGGAGAGGTAGACAACATCTGATAGCTCCACCCTTACCATGCCTACTGTGAATAGCATAGTAAGTGTCAGCTAACAGAGTGGGAACTGGATTCCTTCCAATGAAGACACTGATGGCCGCATGGTCAACGAAATTGGGCATGCTTGGGAATAGGACGATCCCATAGATCATGGCAGCAAACTGGGCATGAAAAGCTTCCCAATTCCCCTTCTCTGCTTCATCTCTGGAAACTCTCAGCAGAAACTTCAATGGCAGACCCACTACTTCCCCACTGGGCTTCCAGTTATCACAAACTTCTTTGACACTCAAACGGAGAGCTCTGGCAACAACTCTGAAGTCTACTTCCCTTGGTACGTCCAAGAAAGGAACCTGATGCTGAATCTGGACACCCAACAAAATAGAATACTCCTCGAGAGTAGGTGCCAACTGGTAGTCTTGGAAGGTAAAACATCTAAGCTCCGGGTCGTAGCACTGAAGAAGAGTCTGCAGCGGCACCGGATCAACTATCGTCTTCAACAACGTCAGAATATCCCCAAACTGGTCAACAAAACCCTTCAGCTGATCACTAGTCACAAGGCTACCCAACTCTACCAATGAAGTCAACGGCTCACGATGAAAGCTGTAGGAACAGGTCTTCCGCTTCGGCTCTGGGACTGTTGCCATCTCTATCGGTGAACAAGCTCTGGAATGTACCTGAGAAATGATATGCATGCAGAGATTAGTTTTTTTTCTTTTTTTTTTCTTTTTTTTCTTTCTCTTTTTTTTTTTTTATATTGCGTTTCTTTTGAAAATAAATATGCTATGATGCACATGATGCAGACTGGACTGGCTGGCAGTGCATCTCTGAACACAAGGTCGAAGCTTCGGTCTAAACTCAGAACCCAAATCCAATTTGAAACCCAAGGTCAACTGAGACACTGTCGTCTGAACCCAAAGTCACCAACAGAACCACAAGTCACCAACGGTACCTGTAATAATGATCAAACCCTTCCCCACTCACGGGTGTCGTCTAGGCCAGGGTAAGGTCGAGAGAAACGCAGCATAAATAACCTTTCGCAGAATACCATCATATACACACCTGAAGTATGTAACGACGATATCCTACCAGGGTCTGAACTGCTCGTGATATCAATGTTCCGCTAAGTGGCGCAATACCACCCGCTTCCCATGAATCACTCTATTCCTAAGCATCATAGATTTCACTCATGGCCTGGGTATTGGACCTTTTACCTCAAGTGACTCCCACCCCAACAGAGAGAAACAGACAACCAGCCAGATGAATAATGAATGTGAATGAATGCAAACATAAGTGCAAACATAAATGCAAACAATAAATAATGAATGCAAACAAAAAATAATGAATGCAAACAATAAATAATGAATGTAATAACAAAACAGCAAACAGCAACCAAAACCCTAACCTAGAGAGCGCTAGGAGAGACTCGTTTAGGGAAGACGGACCAGCACAGGTCAACCTCTCTGTATCCCCAACAGAGTCGCCAGCTGTCGCATTACGCGAAAAACCGGCGGGAAACAAGAACAACAGAGCCGCCACCGTGCGTTATTTATCCCAAAAGAGGGAAAGGAAACGCTCAGAGTAAACCTGGAAAAAAGCATGGTCTCGCGACCAAAGAGAGTGGGATCGGGAGTCGGTTATGCGAAGGGAAGGTATTAGCACCCCTACGCATCCGTCGTACTCGACGGGATCCACGCACAATAGGAAGGAAAATGGTTGCTAAAACACTACTCAAACACACACACACTGGCTGAAAGAGACACAAGAAAACAAACAAGACTGAAACTGACTCGGCAGGATGTCGCATCCTGGGCCTACTTAGTCTATCAGGCATAGACATCAGAGTCAAAGTAGTTCGGACTGGGGAAACGACACGTGCTCGCTAGGATATCGCATCCTATGCATACGTATCTTCTTTGGACGAAGAAGAATCAGAGCATTCGTAGCTCGGCTAACACGCACACAAAACCACACAAGCAAAGGCAAACATGGAACCTGAATGCCAATCACTGGACTTACATCAGCATCCGAACCAAAACACACACAAGAAGGCAAACGTGGAGCCTGAATGCCAATCACTGGGCTTACATCAGCATCCGAACCAAAACACACACGAAGGGGGGTTAAGACACAAAGGTTGAAAAAGAAAAAGGGGCGCCCGGAGAGATCAGCTCATCTCCTGCCTACGTACCTCATCTGGTATGAGGATCAGGGCGACGTAGTTCCCCTACGGAGGGACACAGGACTAGCCTAACCAGATAACAGAGGGAGACACAACTAGGGAGACTACGACTCGAGCCTGGATGTTATCATGCAAAATCATCCCTAAGTTAAGGTTTCTAGCTAACTTGCACAGGAAGCAAGCCTATCCTAAACATGACTTGCACAGGAAGCAAGCCAAACCAAACCTAACTTGCACAGGAAGCAAGCTAAAGCAAACCTAACTTGCACAGGAAGCAAGTCAAACTAAACCTAACTTGCACAGGAAGCAAGCTAAAGCAAACACACAAACACAAGTAGCACACACTATATGCAAGCAAAGGGCTCAAACAAGGTTAGGTTTTAGTCGAGGGGTCATATCAACCTCAACAAACAAACCACTGGAACTGGGTAGTGTTAGCTCTTAACCTTGCCATTGAGGGGCTAAGGTGAAGCAGATGAAAGGTGAGTGAAGATAAGACTTCACAGCTCTTATCCCTGGCATGGGAGAGCTTAAGACAAGAATGTGTGGGTCCAGAAAGTGGGAACTCTTCTACACATTTGAAACTGACTCAACTGTACAATTGTACAAGATCTTGGGTTTGTATCTGCAATGCATCAACACAGTGGTGTGAGCAAAGCAGATGACACACAGAATAGCAGGGGATAGATTGCATATCCCTTGGGTTCTGCCAATTGCCTCTTCACTTAGGAGGTCTTTGACTATATACAAGGACAAATGTAAACAGTCACAAACATTGCCTCTTAAGGAGGACTTCAGACAATTGTCTGGCCAAGTAACAGGCCAGGTCTTCCAGACTACATGAAGATAAGAAGTTATACCTCAATGCAAATTGCTCTTAAGCAAAGCAAAGCAAAGTTCTTAAAGAACTATAAGCAACTAAAGGTACCTGAAACCAGTCAGACAACATCAGTATACAATTCAAGGTTAAATCAAAATGAGATAGAGATTAACAGTCAACACAATCAGTTAAATGTGCAATGCACAAGGCTCAAAGCATGTGAGCCAATCAACCTACAAAACAAACAAGTTAGTCATGATAATCAATCAAGCTCAACCAATTTGTATTGATCTCTTTGGGTATTTGTTGCTTAACCTGAAACAACAAACTTAAACATGAGCAACATGACCACTAGGACAAGCCTAGGGTCAAAAAGAGATAAGAAAGTCAAAACAGCAAGTGACAAGTGTCCAAAATCAGGTTCAAACAATCAAGAAACACACTCAATTGGTTTCATGTTCATATCAATCATCATCATCATTTCATAAGCAAATTAGGTCAAAGCATGGCATATGGAAGCTCATAAAAGTCAACAGCAAGACTTAACTCAAAACCAATCATAAACAATTCAATAAATCATCAAATAATTCATGATCAAACATCATCCATAACATGATAAGCATATCAAATTTCAGCTCATTTGGAGAAATGGAAGTTGGTCAATGAAAAACAGAAAGGCCAGGCAAGTTCAAACATGCTCATAGAAGTCAACCAAACATGCACCAACTTCAAAAAATCATAAATCAGTGACAACATATGAGAAATGAATGGGACTAAAACCATGATAAACTTTAAGATGTCTACTAATCACATGTCAAATTTCATGTCCATCCAATAATGTATGAGAATTTCACAAGTCATATGGAATCATGTGTCACAAAAGTCAACATTTTGGTCCAACAAGGGAGAAATTATCAATCAAATAGAAAATGCACTCCAAAATTCCAGAAATATTCATACACATTTTCAACATCCATAAGCATGTTCATGCAAAAAATTAGACCAATTTGAGTTCATTAGGCAAGGTAATAAAAATCATAAAGTTGGACATCAATGGTGTGACACAAATTGTCACACCCCTATTCAAAAAATCACAACTCACAAACCAGCAATGATAAATTCACAAACTCTACATCAAAATCACCATTAATGTGTCTAGTTTAAGCACAAAATATTTGGGAAGTATTGGATAAAGTATCACCATTTCACAATTGATTTGGCAAGACATACATAAAATGGACACATATGACAAACCCTAACACAATTTAAAATCCCCACATGCAAAAAATCTGGAAAAATCATGATAAAAAACTAGAGATCATGCAGAGAATTTTGCAAAAAATCCCATGAATTTTGGATAAAAATTGAGTGTTCTATGATTTTTGTAAGATTGGTGATCAAAATGAAATGAAAATTGAAAAATAAAATGATTAAACTAATTAATTAAACACGCAATGGCATAATGGTAATAATTTGGTCCCTTAAGTGAAACGCAACGTTTCACTTAAGGGAATGCTGCAATATGATTGGTCATGGCCCAATAGAACAGTAACTCCATGCAGAAAACACAAAAACACGATCCAAACATGAAAAATCTGGGCAATGGCTTCTAGGGTTTCAGCGCACTGTTCATCATCATCAAAATCGTGATGAACTTTTGGTTCCAGAATTTGCAATCAAATACACCATTCGAATCAGCAAACATCACACAATCCAAATCCAAGTTTATTTTTCATTAGTTCGAGCTAAACAGTAAGAAACAAACACAAACATATATGATAACCAAACTTTGAATCAACATTTCTTCCTTAATATCCAACCATTTTTCTTGGTTCAAAGCTCAAAACAATCATGGCAAAGAGATCCATAAGAAGCATATCATGATTTTGGGAATGGAGAGAGTCGAGTGTTTTACCAGATTTGAAGAACTGAGTTGATTCGTGGTTCTTTGGCTTCAAATGGTTGAAACAGATGCACTAATATGTTTTAGATGATGAATGGAGAAGAAACTTTGGCTCAACAATCTTCGAAACAGCTCCACTTGAATTCTGCCATGGATGAAGCTTCTTCAAAACAGTAGTGGAAGATGGCCTTACAGATGGAATATGATACTTGCAATGAGCTCAAAAAGGTTGGTGGATGATGGAACAACTAACCAAGGCTCGTGTTCTTTGAGATCTTTCAGAAAAAAGTTCCAAATGAAGAAAATGAGGTTTTTTGAGAGCAAGAGAGTTTTTTTCTGTTTTTGTGAGAGTGTGGCTAGGGCTTCTACAGCAGAAAATGTTCCATATATACCCTGTTTAGTGTTTGTAATCATGATTAATGGAAGTGTTAATTGGAAATTTGGTTAAATGAAGTGTTTTTTTGCCATTTGCTAAAAATTACTCAAGTTGCATGGGGGTGCATGGAGGTGCACGAATTTGGGCCTTAGACAACCTATAAACATGATTTCTGAACTATTCCAATTGGCACAAAGTGTTGGAGATGTTTAAATTGAAAGTCCATTTTTTCACTTCACTTAATTTAATTCATGCTACTTTGAAAATGGCCATTTTGATTGGTAAACTTTTGATGAATTATGATGACAAATTTGGATAGAGTACATCAAATAGGACTTGTAGCAAAAAACCCCACCTAATTTGGCCAAATGGTTTGGAAGATATGCCACTTTGAAATTCAAAAATTCTTGAGAATGATTTGATCATAACTTGCCAACCATAAATGGGAATTGAGTGTTCTTGGACTTTTTGGAAATGGGAGAACAAGATCTTCAACTTTCATGTTGGGCAAAAATTCATTTGAAGCTTGTATGATGATGTAATTTTGAGGATCAAGACTTTCCATTTTTGGCAAATTCCAATTACAGGTCAACTTTCTATTTTTGGAAATTTCTTGTTTGACTTCAAATTCTTCAATGATGATGCTTGACATGTTATATGAGGCTTATATGGACATGAATGAGACCTCTCAAACCAATTCCCACCATCAAATCACTGATTAAATGCACAGTTGACCATATTTGACCTTCTAGGGTTTCTGGTGGATTGCACATTGACTGATGACTTCTGAGCATCCAATCCTTGACCAAAACACTTCAAAAGGACCCCTAGGTCATGTGAACATGTTGGACCAAACCTAGGGCCTTGTCTCAAAGGAAAATGCACTGGCTTGCTTGATTGACTGATTCTCCTGACCAGTTTGACCTAATTCTTCTGAATGGCTTGCACTTGGGCAAAGGGACAATGCAATGTTATGCAGTGGACCATGTTATGTTAATGACCTAATATGAAATGAATGTACAAAAGGTAGGTGCAAATTTGAGGTGCTACACTCGCGACACATGACGGGAAGAAAGTCTATGTTCCAAACCCTGGAACTTAAAGACGCTGGATTCGTAGGCTGCGGAGGAGATCAGAAAGGAAGGATCAGAGGCTCCGGAACTATTGGTAATGATACTCTTCCCTCTATATCTGATGTCCTTTATGTAGAAGGATTAATGCATAATTTGTTATCCATAAGTCAATTAAGTGATAACGGTTATGATGTGATCTTTAATCAAAAAACATGTAAAGCCATAAATCAAAATAATGGTTCTGTCCTATTCACATGCAAGAGGAAAAATAATATTTATAAGATTAATCTTTCTGATTTAAAAGAACAAAATATGAAATGTCTGATGTCTGTTCACGAAGAGCAATGGGTATGGCATAGACGCTTAGGCCACATTAGCATGAGAAAATTATCTCAGTTAAATAAACTCGAGTTAGTCAGAGGCCTACCCAAACTGAAGTTCTCTTCAGATGCTCTATGTGAAGCATGTCAGAAAGGAAAATTTTCAAAAACATCTTTCAAAAAGAAAACTATTGTTACTACCTCTAGCCTCTGGAACTTCTTCACATTGATCTATTTGCTCCTGTGAAAACAGCATCAGTCAATGGAAAGAAGTACGGACTAGTCATTGTTGATGATTTCAGTCATTGGACATGGGTGAAATTCCTAAAACACAAGAGTGAGTCTCACTCTGTATTCACGAGTTTCTGCTCCCAAGTGCAAAAAGAATTTGACTCTAAAATTGTCAGAGTCAGAAGTGATCATGGTGGGGAATTCGAAAATAAATTCTTTGAGGAATTATTTGACTCTAATGGAATATCCCATGATTTCTCCTACCCTAGAACTCCACAACAAAATGGAGTTATAGAGAGGAAGAATAGGACACTCCAAGAGATGGCCAGAACCATGATCAATGAAACAAATATGGCTAAGCACTTTTGGGCCGAAGCTGTAAATACAGCGTGTTATATTCAGAATAGAATCTCCATAAGACCTATTCTGGAAAAGACTCCCTATGAACTGTGTAAAGGAAGAAAACCAAACATTTCATACTTTCATCCATTTTGATGCTCTTGTTTTATTTTAAACACTAAAGAACATCTGAACAAGTTTGATTCCAAAGCACAGAAAGGTATTATGTTAGGATACTCAGAACGCTCTAAAGGCTACAGAGTATACAATACAGAAACCAAAATTGTGGAAGAATCAATTCATGTCAGATTTGACGATAAGCTTGACCCTGAAAAGTCAAAGCTAGTTAAAAATTTTGCAGATTTAGAAATCACTCTTGCAGGATCTGACAAAGCTCCAGAAGCAACTGACATTCAGAACTCTGAGGAAATTAATTCGCCATTAATTCCAAAGAAAGCTAAAAATCGCCTCAACGTATCTGAAGAATTGATTCTGGGCAACAAGGATGAACCTGTCAGAACCAGATCTACCTTCAGGACTTCTGAAAAGACTCCTCTGGGACTAGTGTCTCTGATCGAGCCTACGTCATGTGATGAAGCACTTCAAGATAACGACTGGGTTTCAGCCATGCAAGAAGAGCTAGATCAATTCACAAAGATTGATGTCTGGGATCTTGTTCCCAAACCCAGAGGCACTCACGTTATCGGAACCAAATGGGTATTCAGAAACAAGCTGAACGAGAAAGGAGAAGTCGTCAGAAACAAAGCTCGACTGGTAGCTCAAGGTTACAGTCAACAAGAAGGTATTGACTACAATGAAACCTTTGCTCCCGTCGCAAGGTTAGAATCTATTCGTCTTCTTGTATCTTTCGCTATAAACCATTCTATTAAATTATATCAAATGGATGTCAAGAGCGCATTCCTTAATGGTTACATATCAGAAGAAGTGTATGTCAACCAACCTCCAGGTTTTGAAAATCCAAATTTTCCAGAACATGTTTTTAAACTTAAAAAATCTTTATATGGACTTAAACAAGCTCCTAGGGCTTGGTATGAACGTTTAAGTAACTTTCTTCTGGAACACAATTTTATCAGAGGGAAAGTTGACTTCACACTCTTCTGTAAGAACCTTAACAATGATCTCATGATATGCCAGATATACGTTGATGATATTATCTTTGGTTCAGCTAACGCCTCTGTCTGTCAAGAATTTTCTGAGTTAATGCAGGCAGAATTTGAAATGAGCTTAATGCAAGAACTAAAGTTCTTTCTGGGAATTCAAATCAACCAAACTTCAGAAGTCACGTACGTTCATCAAAGCAAATACATAAAAGATGTTCTGAAGAAATTTGACATGGCTGAATGCAACTCTACAAAGACTCCCATGCATCTAACGTGCATTCTTGAAAAGGAAGAAGTCAGCAAAAAGGTTTGTCAGAAGCTCTATCGTGGTATGATAGGCTCCCTTCTCTATCTGACTGCTACTCGACCTGATATTCTCTTTAGTGTCTGTCTTTGTGCCAGATTCCAATCAGATCCTAGAGAAACTCACTTAACAGCAGTTAAGAGAATTTTCAAATATCTGAAAGGAACTCCTAACCTGGGCCTGATGTATGAGAAAACATCAGAGTATAGACTTTTGGGTTACTGTGATGCAGATTACGCAGGAGATAGATTGGAACGAAAAAGCACATCTGGAAATTGTCAGCTCCTAGGAAACAATCTGATATCCTGGGCCAGCAAAAGACAGTCAACTATCGCTCTATCAACTGCAGAAGCTGAATACATCTCAGCATCACTGTGCACAACTCAGATGCTCTGGATGAAGAATCAGTTAGAAGATCTGCAAATCTTCGAGAGTAACATTCATATCTTTTGTGATAATACTGCTGCCATTTGTTTAAGTAAGAATCCCATTCTACACTCCAGAGCCAAGCACATTGAAATAAAACATCATTTTATCAGAGACTATGTTCAGAAAGGGATAGTAACATTGAAGTTCATTGATACAGATCATCAATGGGCAGATATCTTTACTAAGCCTTTAGCTGAAGATAGATTTCTTTTTATCTTAGAAAATCTGAACATTCAAAATTGCCCTGAATAAATTGTGCCTCTGAAGATGTAAAATGAGACTCTGACATAAACAAATGAGCTTCTGCCTCTGACTCTGACACTTCTACCAAGTTAAGAAGATATCTGAGTTAGAAATCTCCAGGAACCATTCGTTTGGTATTCCTGAAGATCAGATAAAGCAAACACGTGGAGTGAATTACGTCTAACCTTGGAACTTCTAGACAGCTGTCCAGAAGTAAATCAAAGGACAGACGTTTGAAATCTCCTCGAGCAGTATGCATACTGTTGGGATTAGACATTCATTAATGAGCCATAATCATTTCTCCCTCTAAACGTGCTAACTTGGTTTTCGTGTTTACTCTGATATTGCGTGTCGTTTTGCA
The DNA here is from genome assembly GCF_024323335.1 of Lathyrus oleraceus. Taxonomy (NCBI): domain Eukaryota; kingdom Viridiplantae; phylum Streptophyta; class Magnoliopsida; order Fabales; family Fabaceae; genus Lathyrus; species Lathyrus oleraceus. The sequence continues at coordinate 439,743,180 of NC_066582.1, read as the reverse complement.
TGCGTTTTCTTTTGGGTATTTAAACACTCCTCTCACACTTCACACACACTTCACTCTCACTCACTTGCTTAAACCAAGTTCTCTCAGGCATTTCTGCAAGCAGTTCATCTTCATCTCAGTTCTTCATCATCAATGGATTCTCAACAACAATCTGTATTCAACTTTTCTCAACAAATGAACTCCAGCAACGCAGCTCAAAGCACAAGCATTTCTACTCCAACCGTTACAGGCGTAACTGCAACACCAGTATACAAGGAGCCTCACATTCTTGACCGTGAGCCTCATATCAATCTTGCAACTCCTTTTGAGAAACTGGATGTTTTGTGTGAATCACTGGTGGATTTCAACAACATGAAGAGGAATGGAGTAGACCTAACTGAAGAACTCCATCAACAAGGTTGGGAAAACTACTTTCAACGGCTCTATGGCCCTGTTTACCCAAACCTCATTAAGGAATTCTGGAGGTTTGCTGACGCTGACGACCACTTCATAGTCTCCTACGTATTGGGGGTAAAAATTGTGATTACTGAAAAGTCTATAGCTGCCTTGCTAAACATGGAAAAAGTTGGAGGAAGAAGGATTTACAACATCAATCCTAGGGCAAAATACATTGCTCATGAAATCAACCTCACTATCTTCAAACTCAACACAGAAGGCAACCCATCAAAGAACAAGGAACTTCATCAGAATCTTCGGGTGTGGCTCAAAATCATTCTGGGAACTATTCATCATTGCCCAACATCTAACTCATCAGATGACATCAATACAGATCAGAAATGCATTCTGTATTGTATCCATAAGGGTCTGAAGTTGTGCCTCCCTGCACTCCTCTTCAAATAGCTCAGAGATTCTGTACGGGAAACCAGGAACAACATGAAACCCAGAACCTACATTCCTCTGGGAAGACTCCTCTCAGACGTGCTGATAGAAAATGGTCTTGTGGACCATCTGATTAAACACAAACTCATGGAAGACTTGGCTATAGAAACTGGAAGGCCTCTGAATTCCAGGAATCTGAAGAGCATGGGGATTCTGGAGAAGATTCACGTTAAACCTACTCTGGATACTTCTTGGGAAGCCTTAAAAGATCAGAGGGATATGCCAAATGGTCTATGCAAGTTCTACAGGGATGAACCCAAAGAAGCAATTCTCCAATATCTTCAACGTCTGAAGGATGAAGGAGTGGACATCTCAGACTTCAGATTGAGCGATCTTCCAGAGTCAGCTCCAGACTTCGTGAGGTTTAAAAGAGGTCCATCTGAGAAGGCATCAAAGGCGAAGAAAGCAAAGCTAGGGGAATCCTCTAAATCAAGACCTCCAGCACCTCTGCAAGAGTCTTCTGGTAAGTCTGCCTCTTCTGCTCCCTCTCTACAGCAAGTTGCTTCTTCTACTCCTCTACCTACACCCATCTACACCACCTCTAAAACTCCTCCTTCCACCACCAGAACCTCTCAACCCTTACCCAAATTCAACCTTGCCAATACCTCCTTACCCCTATCCGAAGCTGAACAATTAAATCAAACCACTTCCTCATCCTCAGCCCCAGAATCACCTCCCTACTTTGAAATTTCCTCTGACACCGAACCCTCTGACCCCGCTTCTCCCACACTAGCCCAACTTCAGACTCTAAACCGTGATTCACAACAACCACAACAACCTCCACCTGAGCCTGAAATAACCTCACCACCCACAGAACAACCAACCGTCACTCCATCTGAAGTTCAACCCTTTGACCTCAACACCTCTGACATTACCCCTCCAAACACTTTCGCTGAACCTCAAACTCTCAACCTAAGCCCTCCAAACTCTCCACCTCAACCATCTGAACCAGAACATTCCCTGCCAACCCTAGAGGAAGCAATTATGCTATTTGCAGAAGCATCAGTTGAAAATGTCAAGTCTCTGACCATCAACTCTGGTATCAGTGATGATCCTGACTCTGTTAGGACACACTGGAACAGAGTCATTAGCTAGATGACTTCTGAGGCCTTTAAACTGAAGCACATCCTTGAGCAAGTCAGAAACGACTTCATCAGAGACGCTGAGGCAAGACTACAGGAGCGCTTGACTAGAGAGGCTGAAGAAAAGGCCAGAAGGGAAGAAGAAGAAAGAGCAAGACAAGAAGAACTACAAAGGGTACGGGAAGCTGAAGCCAAAGCTCTAGCTGATACTGCTGTTGCTGCTGAAGCTGAAGCAAAGGCTGCTGCCGAAGCTGAAGCTAAAGCCGCTGAAGAACAGACTGCTCTGACTCAGGGGGAGTCCTCCACTTTTGCCCCTCTGGTTCTCAGAACCCTTGAGGAGCTTCAGAAAGAGAAAAAGGAAGTTCGGGCCAGATTGGATCAACAGGACACTATCAACGCCAACATTCAGAACCTGCTGCACCAACTGCTTCAGAGAATGCCTCCTCCTCCCAACCCTTAGGCACTTAGGATTCTTTGCTTGTTGCTTTGCTTATCCTTGTTTCTGATGTTTCGTTTCTTGTCATTATCTCTGATCTTCTGTTTCTCTTATATATATATATATATATATATATATATATATATATATATATATATATATATATATATATATATATATATATATATATATATATATATATATATATATATATATATATATATATATATATATATATATATATATATATATATATATATATATATATATATATCTTTTCCTGCCTTTTTTTTGTGTTTAAGTCTTTTTGATTCTGACAAAAAGGGGGAGAAATCAAATAGCTCTGATGAAAATTTGCCTAATACCTTAAGCACTCTGCAAACATACTATTCTCTAAAAATAAATTCATCTAACACTGGACTTAAGAAATTGCAGAAGGTATCGAGAAACTTCATTGCTTGGAAGCTCTGGTAAGAACTTCTGAACTCCCTAGCCTATCTCAGGGGGAGCTCATTTCTATCTGATCTGATAAACTCTATTTTTTTCAATGTTTCATCTGTCATTTGAGTTTGTTTTGTCATCATCAAAAAGGGGGAGATTGTAAGAACAAAAATTGTTCTACAACAGATTCCAGGATTTTGATGATAACAAAGGATGAAACCAAAAATGGCACTTTAACGAAAAGTTTCTAAGTGTGCAGGACTCTAAACAAAAAGAAAGGAATCTGATTGCGTCATCAGATACAGAATCAAATCAGATACAAATTATCAGAAGATCAGAAGCATCTGAAGTAGAAACGCGCTCTAGAAGTTCTGACTCTGAACAAAACAGCATATCAGAATATCAGAAGCATCTGAAGAAGAAGCGCGCTCTAGAAGTTATGACTCTAAGCAACGGTACATCAGAACTCCAGAAATCTTAAGATCATCTGAAGTCAACACTGGAAATCTAAAAGATGAGGACTATCAGAAGCTCTGAAGCCACATCTCAAGATCTCAGTCTAACAGAGTAACGCAGACTCTGATAATGGATTTCCTTATCCAGAAAGAGTAACGGCAACTTCAACTTCAAATGGAAAGAAACTATTATTGGAAAGAAGTTATTCAGGGAGACAAAGTTGTTTTGGCAAGAAACAACAGAAGTTATGGCATTAATTTCTAATTAAGACAAAAATATCCGCCATCAAATTCAACGGTCCTTTCACCTCTATATAAAGGACAGCAAACTGCATTGAGAGATACACCTAAACACACTGAAATATTCTCTCTCTCTCTCTCTCTCTCTCTCAAGCTTTCACGAGCTTTTGCTCAGAACGTGAAATATTCTATTTGCTCTTACTGCTGTAATACTTGCTTTATCCTAGAAGCACTCTAGATTACAAACTCTGTTTTTATCTAAGTTGTTTTATATTCCTCAAGTGACTCTGCGCAGTCTGTATAGTTGAGAGGACTAAGAGATCTTTCTCTTAGACGTTGGTTGTAATAATCTTTCAAGATTAGTGGATTAAGTCCTTGTTGAAGGCGAAATCACCTTGGCCGGGTGGGCTGGAGTAGCTTTGTGTTATAAGCGAACCAGTATAAAATCTTGTGTGATTTTATTTTGCAAAAGCGCTTATTTTCCAAAACAATTCAAACCCCCCTTTGTTGTTTTTCTCACCTTCAGCAATCTCAACCCATGGTCAAATGCAATCAAGGTAAGTTCTTTCATTCATCATTTCATGCATATTTCAACTTAATTTAGTGTCCTCAATCATCAATTCATCAAAATATGAAGTGTAGACTTGAGAAGTTGATCAGTCAATTCATCTGACTATTTTGAAATACACTGAGACCTAACTTTTTATGTGTTTGTCAAATGGATATGACCCCAAGAGAAAAGATGTGCTTAAGAACCATATGAACAACTTTAATGTTCATCAAAATTTGATTTGAATCTTGGAAGGTCATCATCCATTCCAAGACATTATAGGTCATTTTGACTGAAACCCTAATTTTAGGTCAACTTCCCAAGAACATAACTCCTTCATTGTTCATGATTTTGAGGTGAGATCAAATGCATTGGAAATATTAAGATGTCTACTTAAAATTTTATGTTGATAAAAATTTCAAAATCTCAAAATAAATACATGTGATAATGCAAAACATTATAGGTTACTTTGGACCAAATGCATTGAAATGTGAAAAGTCCAACTTCAAGTGCCCATAACTTCTTCATCAAAAATCCAAATGATGCAAAATTTAGGTCCAAATTGAGTGCCTTGAAAATACCTACAACTTCCATTGTTGAAGATTTTGTCATTTGGAGCTTGAATCATTGAGACAGAAGGGCTTGAACTTTGGCCAATTTTGAAAATCTCACATATGCATGTTTTGCACCCTACACTTCATGTCCAATTTTCATCAATTTCCAAGGTCCAAATGGAATTTTGATCAACATAACAAATGATCTTTATGCAATAAGCTTTCCAACATTACTCATAAGGTGGTGTTTCCATTTTTCACATGGCATTTTCGAAGGCTTGAACCTAATAGTGCATTTTTTTGAAAATCATTTAAATTGCCTTGCATGAGCTGCTACTACTAAATATGCACGTCCATTTTGCTTTCATCATGCATCAGCTTTCAATTCCAGTTGGAATTGGGCCCTTCATGCGCCTGTACAGGCCCATGCATGGAGGCCCTTTCCATTCATGCAAGTATTTTGATAATGCATTTCAGCTTGCTTCTCCTATAAATACAAGGCCAATGCTCTTCATTTCTTCAACCTTAAGGCGCCCCAATTGTTGCTAAACTGAAAACTCAGCCCTCACTAAAGGAACTAACTCTCTTTTCTTTAAATTTTTCAGATCTAAACTTTGATTTCATTGATCAATTTTCAGATCTCAAAGTTCATAAACCTTCATCTCCTTTATCTATAGTGTCAACTGTAAGCAATAGCATCTAAGAATTGTGACTCAAAGCCTTGCAAATCAAAGGTTTACTTCAACTGTTATTTTCTTCGAATCAGCTTGCATAGTGCTTGATTTTCATTGTTGTTGTGTGATCTGAAGTCCTCTGCATAGAGGCAACATTGTTGTGCTTTTAATTTTTGAAAATCATGAAGTTCTTATGAACACCACAGATTTTCCACTTCTGATTTCTCTCAATATAGAGATCTAGAATGGATTTGAGTGGTACAGGGATAATGTACATCACCCCAGCTCTTGATTGATGCCCGGATCGTGCCTTTTGGTTACCATTTTTTCTCTGCAACTTTTGGACATGGTCGGAACTTGGCCGGAGAAGACGGTGGCGCTGGCCACCGTCTGGTCTCCAGATTTGATCTAGATCGTTCATTCATTTTTTCAGATGCAATCATGTGTGTCCATTGTTATGACTTTTCATTTGGCATGGTGTATCACGTTTTACCAGCGTGTATGGTAAACACGCGCTTCTTAGCCGTGTGATGATCCACGCCAATTAATGAATCATCATCAGATGGCTCACGCTTTTTTCCAATTTCTATTTTCTGATTTCTATTTTTATTTTATTATTTTAATTCCCTTTCTCTTTAAAAATTCATATCTCTCTCATTATTGGTCCAAAAATTATGGGACCAATTTCATTCTTCTCCTTTTAATTTCTATTTTCTAAAAATAATTTTTAATATTTTTTATTTTATCATTTGATATTTTTTAGTAATTTTCTCCTTTCTGGTTATTTTTAATTCATTTAAAATAGTTTTTGATATTCAAAAAATACAAAAATATTTTTCTAACCTCTTTGAATAATGATAGATCTATGAAAAATATTCTCATCAATTTATTAATTGATTTGAGATTTATTTGAGATTTTAGTTCAATTAGGTTATTTTTATGCATTTTTAATTGATTTAAAATAGTTTCTGACTTCTAAAAATGCTGAAATTTTTTGTCAAACTTTGTTTGACCTTGTTGAACTTGGGATAATTCACTTGGACTTTTCAAAGTTGATTTGAAGTGAGTTTAAAGTTTGACCTTTCTTTATTATTTTAATTCAAGTTTTATTTTAATATTAAAAAATGCCAAAAATATGTTATTTGTTTCTTGACCTCTAATATTCACTTTGCTTCTGCTTTCTATTGTTTGACCTTGATCCTCTCTATCTTTGATCAATACTTGTTGATTATCTCATTCCATTTCAATTAATGCACTTTAATTCTTCATCTTCTTCTTCTTCTTCTCTCTTTTTTCTTTTTGATCAATGAGTTAAGGATTGGTGGTTAGCATTGATACATGGAAGCTTAATCTTCCTTGATTCAAATCTAATTCATCTTGATCATGGATCAAGTGAATGGCTTTGCATTAAGGATAGGTTGCTTCCTAAATCCTGCAAAGAACCTAAATCAATACAAGATCATTTCTCATTTTCTTTTTGGCATGACAAGTTGTTGGAGTTTGATTCACTAATCAAGACCTCTAACTTGTGTTGTTGCCTACATTATTATTGACCGGCCTCAGATAGTTGTGACTTCTACATAAGTCCAATTACGATTGCTTAACATAGCGCTAAATTGCCTTATGGCACACTAATTCTAACACTAACCATTAACATTTAATTCTAGTACTTTACATTTATGCAATTTACTATTCTTGTACATATTATTCATTTGCTTTTCCCTTTGCTCATTTGAACACATGTTTATGTTAATTCAGTTTGCCTTTTGCTCACTTGAGCATATAATTGTGTATATATTATTGTGCTTGTGTTTTTGTTTTGATTGTTGTGGACCAAATGCAAAAATGGACAAATGGACTTAGTTTCTAGGACATTCCCTATGCAAAATTGGAGTAAAAGGACCCTAATGTTGAAGATGGATTAGAAGGATTAAACCTCTAAACTCAATCTTGTCCATTCTTGATTTGCTTCATGGAACCTTTTGATGTTGTGTGCTTTTGTGCTAGGTGAATCCTATGTGAGCCAAATTGAAGAACCATTGCCATGTTCATCCAAAGTGAAAGATACAAGAGACATTTGGGGATCTTCTAAGAGCTTGTTTGATTATGTTGATTGCTTGAGCTTATACTTATTTTGCTTGCATATTCCACAGGATTGGAGCTACTTGGATCATCAATATGATCTCAAGAGAGGAACTCCATTTGTGGTTTTGTTTCTTATCCTTCATCTCTTGTATGATTAGGACTTTAGCCATTCTTATTCTTCCCTCCACTCTAACCCAAGCCAAAACTTTTTGTGCAAACATTTAACACTTCTTTTCAAACATTAGAAACCTAAGCCTTATGCTTTTGATTTTCAAACTTTCTTTTCATAACACTTATTTTGAATTGAATCTTTAAGTCAACTTTGACCATATTTTGTAAATACTTTTCATTGGTAAATATAACTCATTCAAATGCTTTTGTGGTTTCAATGGCCACTTTGTAAATCAAAACTTTTTCATAACCTCTAGCTATTAGGTTTGAGTTATCCTTGAGGTAGATGTAATACTCACCTATATCCTTAGTGGTGGACAATGAGTCTTCCATGCTTATTATAGGGTTAACCTCTCACTAGCATGTTGAAGTTATCCTCACATGGTGGATTTGTGGTTTTAGGTTGAGTTTTCTCCCTTGGATAACAAAAGACCTTAAGGCTTTTGGACCAATCAATTCACCAACTCATTTTGAAATTTTTACCCCAAACTATGAGGTTTTGATCCTAATCTTTTTTAAGATGGTACGTAGGCAATGGTTTTATCCATCCAAACACAAAATGTAAATAACTTGTATATTCTCTTCTCATCTCTTCAATCATATTTGCACAAATAAATTTTCACAAAATACCAACCTTACAACAAGTGTGAAAAGGGCTCCCTAGGAGTACCTAGGATGTTTTGGGTGCTTAAAACCTTCCCATTGCATAACCAACCCCCTTACCCCGATCTCTGACATTTTTACTAGTTTTTGATTCGATAAAACTTTTAGGTTTTTGTTCGCTTTCTAACCATTCCTTTGGATAAATAGAAGTGCGGTGGCGACTCGACTTGTATGGTTTACCTTGGATTTACTCAATATCTCTAATGGTAACGAATACCCCGCTACAGGCTCTAAGCAGCATGAACTGACTCCATCATGGCAGTCATTCGGGCAATCTCCTCTTTCAGATCTCGGTTCTCTTGCTCAAGGTGTTCCATGATCTTTGGACGATTGGCTCGAGTGTTGTACCGGTGCGTCAACTTGTCTTCACAATGATGAAGAGCAAAGAGTTAGACCACTGTATTAAGAGCTCGGAACCAAAACCTGCTTATGCATATGATGCATGCAATGCTCGTGCATATGATTTGTTTTTTTTATCGGAGGAACTTTATAAAGATCTATTTGCAAATGTTTTGAAAATACTGAACTTTTTTATAACATATGTGGAATACTCATAGCAATATAATATTTGGAAACTTTTTACACCAAAGAAGTAGTACAGTTTCGGTAACCAAATACAATACAAGAGAAAAGGAGAATAAACATCTTAAAGAGCCCTATAAGAAGTCTTCTAAAGCCTTCGAGATCGGAAGACACGTCGCACGAAGCCTCTTCACCTCTCTCTCATAAGCTGCTTCCATGTCGGCCTTCTCCTTGGCGAGCTGATCATGTCTCTTCTTCCAAAACCTAGACGAGTGAGGCAGAAGAGAAGTAACCACATCATCGGGCTCATCAATAACCTGATGCTCTAGAAACTCGATCATTGCATCTTTATCCTTAAGCTGCTGAAGAAGCTCCTCACGCTCATGAACCCAAGCACGCGAACAGTCTTCATCTCTCAACTCCTCTACTCCTTGATTAGGGAGGGTTGAAGGCCCAACCATAACCATAGGGGTAGGTCTCGGATACTCATATGGCATGCGGTACTCGAGGGCTCTCTTCCTCACCCAAGAGTTGTAAGGCTCCAAAGCAACACAGTTCCTCAGACCAAGCTCATTCCTCCCTTTCCTATGAACCTTCCGCCAAGCGCGGACCATCCTATCCTTCAAGTTTTGGGGATCTTTACCCTCTTGAAAGAATAAGCCTTCCAACAAAATATTGTTAGGTTTATCCTTTAAGGGGAACCCAAATTGATGGCGAGCTAAAGCAGGGTTGTAGTTAATTCCACCATATGTACCAAGAAGAGGTAAATTAGAGAACTCACCACAAGAATCAATAATCTTAATGCCATCATAAACATGATTATACCAAGAGATATCATCATTAGTGAGAGACATGAGTCTCGTGGACCACCGTAGACATCCCTTGTTCTCCTTGAAGGCAAGCTTTTGAGGCAAGTGTGAAATAAACCACTTATACAACAGAGACAGACAGCATACAATGGAACCACCACCCTTTGCATTCCTCATATGCAAAGAGAAAAAAGTGTCACCCAACATAGTCGGAACGAGATTAAGAGAAGAGAAAATCCTAATAGCGTTCACATCCACGAAGTTGTCGATGTTGGGAAATAACACTAGCCCGTAGATGAGGAGTACAAATATGGCTTCAAAAGCTTCTTTACTCATGGCCTTCCCAAACAAGGCAGCTTTGGCAATCAAAAAATCAGACGGGAGACCTTGAATTCCACCCTTGGTAGTCATATTGGCAACAATGTCAAATACCTTCACGCGAAGCATGTCAGCAATCTCTTGAGAAGACAGAATCTTCTCCAAACCACTGAACAGCAATCGGTCAAGAATAGGTATACCTGCATGATAAGCGTACTCCTCCAATGTAGGCAAAAGCTGGAAATCTGGAAAAGTGAAGCACCGATACAGAGGGTCGTAGAACTGCACCAACACACTCGTCAGACCCTCATCCAACTTGGTATAGTGAATAGCTAGAAGCTTCCCATGGCGAGCTTTGAACTCCAAGGGCTCTAATATATAAGATGTCAGACGCCTTAACTCTCTCAAGTCAGGTTGTCTGAAACTGTACTTCTTCGTATTCCTTCTTTGCTTATCCATGTCTGAAAATTTGCAAATAGACCCTTTAAGTTCCTTGTAAAGTCTTATTGTCGATGACTTGAATGCGGATGAATGCATGAATACATGGATGCAACAAACACACTCAAGGATCAAGCAAGTTACATCATACAAAGGTCACGGGATGGCTCAAGTCATCGTCAATCTCATCCATTTTGGTGGATTATGATTTACACCAAGTTCCATTGATTTTAAGGATATACGAGAACAGATCGACCGCGAATCACGGATTTGTTGTGAGTCACGAGCATGGAGTCTCGGTTAAGAACCACCCAACGGGAGTGTACTATGGTTAAACCTGACAATCATGTTCTAAAAAGTTCCCATAGTCATCATCCCATCGTTCGGATATTATCGGATAAAACGACTACTCGTCTTCCAAAAATATTCTCGAGAGGGACTCTTACGAGTGTAGTGTCGCGTAACAATCGCATCAAGTCTTACACTTGAAAGACCTCCGCACTACGTCCTAAAATAGGCCAAGATGGGCTAGCTATCTAAGGTCTTTGGTTTCTAGGGTTCCTATTGGAAAGAATAATGCCTAACCACGACTACTCGTGTGATATTAGTGATCCCAATAAAACCTCCACCAAGTCAATGGACTTGCAAGTTAACTTGTTAAGGACTAACTCCACACAAGTCAACAAGACTATGCCATTCTCCTATCATAAGTGCACTCGAGTTCGGGTATAGAACTCATCTCACAAGAAACCACCAAGCATACAAGCAATTAATATATCAAGCAATTGATACATTACAAACAATACATTCATCCCAAATTTGCATAAAAATATGCCACAAATAAATATAAACACACAACACATACAAGCAAAAAGTAGGTTAAACCCACGGGGCTTGTGTCCCCAGCAGAGTCGCCACTTTTCTGTAGCGAGGTTTTCGTTACCTTTAGGTTTATTGACTAAACCAAAAGTCAACATACAATTCGAGTCGCCACCGCACTTTTATTTGTCCAAAGGAAAGGCTAAAAAGCGAACAAAAGCCAAGTAAGAAGTTTTTCAAATAAAAAACTAATAAAAATGTCAGAGATCTGGGTAAGGGGGTTGGTTATGAAATGGGAAGGTTTTACGCACCCAAAACTGTTGGTGTAAGCCCTAGAGGCCAATACTTTTGGTACTTGTATCGAATTATTTAAAGGCATTTTCTTTATTATGGTTGATTAATAAAGTCCCTGGAATAGATAGTCCGTTTAATGTATTAAGTGTGACTTAATCATGAGAACACATTAAACATAAGGACACTATTCTTAAAGTATCCGTAGTCGAGCTTTAGTGTGAAGTGGGATAACATTAAAGCATTAAGACTATTATGTTTGTAGACTGATGATCACATCTCATGGATCATGGATAAAGAGTTATCAAGTCTTAAACATAGGTATGAATATTAGGAGTAATATTTATACCGGATTGACCCGCTATGAGAATACTATATAGAAAGTTATGCAAAGTGTCATAAGTTATTCTCATGGTGATAATAGTGTATACCACTCTTCGACCTGAAACCACTATGGATCCTAGATGTATAGTCGAATGCTTTATTGCTGATCCAACGTTGTCCGTAACTGGATAACTATAAAGACAGTTAATGAGTACTCCACGAAGCATGCTGAGGGACATGAGTGTCCTAGATGGAATTTGTCAATCCTGCGTAACAGGATAAATGTCTATGGGCCCAATATTGAACTGGACAAGGGTGACACGGTCTATACCTTGTGTTCAATATAGACATAAAGGCAAAGGGGTAATTATACACATAATTATTATCACAGGAGGTTTTGTCAGATCACATGACATTTTCGTGACTTGGGTAGCAGTGATGTGTTGCTAGATACCGCTCACTGTTTATTATGTTAAATGCGTGATTTAATATAATTGCCAACGTCGCGAAAACCTATAGGGTCACACACAAAGGACGGATTGATAAGAGATAGAATAATTAAGGAACATCGTAAGGTACGGTGTACTTAAGAAGAATACGAAGTATGGTAAGGTACCAAATACTTAAGTGATTTTGGCATATTATGAGATATGGGCCAAAATACATTTAAGTGGGCTTTTTGGCTTGAAGCCCACATAAGTGGTTCTATAAATAGAGCTCTTGTGCAGAAGCTTTGTATGGGAATACAACACAACTGAAGAGTTGGAATTTTGTATCTCTCTTTCTCTCACTCAAAGCCTTCATTCACAAACAGCTAGCACTGCGATTGAAGGAATCCGTTCGTGTGGACTGAGTAGAGACGTTGTCATCGTTCAACGTTCGTGATCGCCCCGTGGATCTGTATCAAAGGTTTTGATCATTATCAGAGATCTGTACCAAAGGTTTGAATCGCCACAAGAGGTAACGATTCTATCACTGATCATGCCCATTCGTAAGGATCACTAAATGGAGAAATTTTTAAATTCCGCTGTGCCTTGGATGGCAATTCTTCTACAAAAACATCCTTAGTACTCTAAGTGAACCTTTTTTGCAAATATGTGTTTTAGGTTGGTATTTTGAGAAAATATTTATGCAAAAGATTGGAAGGTTGGTATTTTAATCAAAATCCTTAAGGTCTTTTGTTATCAAAGGGAGAAAACTCAACCTAAACCAATAATACACCATGTGAGGAAGGCTTCAACATGCTAGTGAGGGGTTAACCCTATAATAAGCATGGAAGGCTTATAATCCAACACTAAGGATGAGGTGAGATTTACATCAACCACTACGATAACTCAAACATATGACTAATGTTTTTGAAAAGGTTTTAACAAGTGGCCATTGGAACCACAAAAACAACTTGAAATGGGTTATATTTGCAAGTTAGATTTATTTACAAAATGAGGTCAAAGTTGGATTAAAGTTTATTTACAATGAGTATTTATGAAAATGGTTTTGAAAAGTCAAAGGCCTAAGGCCTAGGTTTCTAATTTGAAATAAATTCAAAGTTTTGAAAATGATTGTTTGGTTTGGTTGGAGTGGGGAGAAGAGAGAAGGGCTATTCCTAAAGCATACAAAGATAAAAGGGGAGAGATAACCCTTGGAGTTCCTTTTCTTGGAGTCATAGAGATGACTCAAGATGCTCATTTCCTTTGGATTTAGCACACAAAATAAGCAATCAATAATTGTATTCAAGCTCCTAGGATCTCCATTTGGCTTGACTCTTAAATTGGCTACTCGTGACAATGGTCCTCTTTTCACAATCTTAAGATGAGGTTCCTATCACACAAAAGCACACATCAAAAAGTTCACAACATAATAAAGGGAATGGACAAAGAATAAGTTTGAGGAGAAGTCCTTTGAGATCAACTTTGAGTTTTAGCATTCTAAAGCCATGAGGCCTAGTTGCTCTTCAACAAATTTTGCATTCTAAAGGCATGAGGCCTAGTTGCTCTTGAACTCCTTTAAGCATGGGTAAATCCTAATTCTAAGTCCTTTCTCCTTTTGTATTTTTGGTTCACATCAAAACAAACACAAATAACACAAAATAACAATATATTTATATACAATAATGGGCTCAAATGAGCAAAAGAAAAATGACATAAACATAAAATATGTGATCAAGTGAGCAAAGATGAAATCAAGATGAATAATGAACAAGAAATAAATAACATTAAAAGTAAATGATAAGAATTTAAAATCTCAAACTAAAGTTAGTAGTTAGCTGGTCATAAGACAATGTGGCGCTATGTTAAGCAATCGTAAGTGGACTAATGTAGTAGCCACACCTATCTGAGGTCGGTCAATAAGAATATAGGAAAAGAACACAAGTTAGAGGTCATGACTAGTAAGCCAAGCTCCATAAACCTGCCATGCCAAACAAAAGGGGAAGGGCCTTGTATTGACTTTTGGTTATTTGCTTGACCAAGAAGTAACCTATCTTTGACACAAAATAACTCACTTGATCATGGATCAAGTTAAGTTTGGTTTGGATCAAAGAAGATTAAACTTCTATTTGTCAAGACCAACCTCAAGACTTTAACTCATTGGCCATTGAGGGAAAGAAAGGGATGAAGATGAAAGGAAGGGGTAAGAAGTCAACAACCAATCCCAATTGGTCAAGGGATAACTCGTCCTTGATCAAATTCATTCATCTTTCTAGGTGATGATCCTTAAGGATTTTCAAACCATAAGATCCAATGAATTGAATCAAAGTTGAATCAATTCAACCTTGATCAACACCAAACAGAAGAAGAATAAATATAACAAGTCAAGAGTCAATAATATTTTTTTGGTATTTTTTGCATTAAAAGAAAATACAAATAAAAAATAAACAAACAAAGTTGAACCTCAAATTCAATTCAAAACAACTTCAATGAGTCCAATTAAATTCTCATAGGTTCAACATAGTCAAACAAACTTTGATTAATTTTCTCACAAATTTTTAAAGTCAGAAAGTAATTAAGATCAATTAAAAATAACCAAAAATAACATAATATGAATTAAAATCTCAAATAATCTCAAAACAAACAAGAAATTGTTGAGACTATTTTTCATTGACTTATCATGATCCATAGATGCTATGAAAATATTTTTGTATTTTTTAAAAGTCATAAAGTATTTTAAAATGAATTAAAATCATTAAAAACCAAGTAATTCATAAAAAATATCAAATGAAGTCACAAAAATAATTAAAAATCATAATATGAAACTAGATTTTTCAAGAAAAAATTTAGAGTCGGCCTCACATTTTTCTGACCTCAAATGAATTTTTAATGAATTATTGAAAATAGAATGAATTAATAGATAATAAAAAGAAAATGAAATAAGCGAAAAATACTGAGCCACTAGATCCACTTCATTAATTGACGTGGCAATGGTGCACGACTTGGATCTGAGGACACACGATACACTTAAGTCAACAACGCCACATAAAGAATTAAAAGAAGTAATTAAAACGGATGCACACGATTAGATCGTGAGAGGGAGATCCAAAGGTTGAGATCAGAACACGTGGTGGTGGTGGTGGTGGAAACCACCGTCTTCTCCGATCAACCACACAAACTCCAGCCAGATTTGCAGGAAAATAAGCCTCAACGAAAATGAAAAACAAGGACATGAAAATGAAGCTCGTGTGATGTAGATCATCATTGTACCATTGGATTTCCTTCATTCTTCCTATATTGAGAGAAAGATGAAGGAGAAAATCATGGTGTCCACACGGATTGTTCATGAAATGGCAAATTGAATGCACCAAAGGCTTGCCTTAAGTATGAGGACTTTAGAGAACCACCAAAACACAAGAAAACTACATTGAATTAAGAGTTTCAGATCCAAACAATTTGAGTTGATACCTTCAAAATGATGAGTTTATGGCCATGAATTCTCCAAGCTCTTTGCTCCTCTTTGATCTCTGAATGTAGGGGAGATGATTGGCTAAGGAATCTGGCTTTGAAATTCAACTAATGTTGCTGAATTTCAAGCTCGAAAATGTGAAAAAAAGTTAGTGATTCCTTTGGTGAGGGTTATGATCTCAGTTCTGCAGCATGTGGGATCTCCAAAAGGTTATGAAATGAAGCTCATGAGGCCCTTATTTATAGGTGAATGCAGCTGAGTTCACACTTTGCTCATGTGCATGAGAATTGAACTTTTGAATGCATGGGCATTTATGGATGTGTGAGAGGCTCATGGATGGGTGAAGAAGCTTGCTGAGATCACATAGAAGACATGTGGTCATGTACATTGGATGGAAAGGACTTGCATTTTAAGTTTCAACATAAAATATCAAGAATGCACATAAATGAAAAGAAATTTGAAACTCAAAAATGGTAGATCCAAATGACTATTATGAGTAATGGATGGAAAGATTTTGAAATGAGGAATAAAAGTCATGTGGGGCAAAAAAAAACCATTTGACATGTGCAAATGGATCAAAACTGGCTTGGAAAATTCAAGTATAAAACATATTCAAATCATTTTGAAAAAGTTCACCAAAAGTAAGCTTGATCAAACCCCTCTGGCCTCATGATACAAGCTTCAAATGAAATAATCTACAATATAAACATTGTAGATATTTTCAATATAGTCAATTTAGACTCAAATATTGCATCATTTGGATTTTCTATGATAAAGTTATGGGCATTTGAAGTTGGGTACTTTTTCAAATTCAATGAATTAGGTCCAAGATGACCTATAATGTTTTGCAATATCACATGTATTTATTTTAGGATTATGAAGTTTTGTCTAACATAATATTTTAAGTAGACATCTCAAGATTTCCAATGCCTTTGGTCTCACCTCAAAATCATAAAAATTAAGGAAGTTATTCCCTTGGCAAGTTGACCCAAAATTAGGGTTTCAGTCAAAATGACCTATAATGTTTTGAAATTAATGATGATCTTACAATCTTCAAATGGATTTTTTATGAACATGAAATTTGTTCATATGGTTCTTAGGAACATGTATTTATTTTGGGGTTATCTTCATTTGACAAACACATCAAAAATTATAGCTCATTGAATCTCAGCTTAGTCAGATGACTTGACTGGTCAACTTTTCAAAATCAAACTTCCAATCTTGATGAATAAATAATTTATGGGCCTCAAATAGGCTCATATATTCATAAAATTATAAATGGAATAACTTACCTTTATTAAATTTGATCATAGGTTGAGATTGCTTCATGGGCAAGGCACCGTTAAAGCACAGTGAAATTAGGGTTTCCTTGGGAAACAATCTTCAAGCCCTTTGGGTTATCTTGATCAAATTGGAAAATTGAGATACTTGGGAGACATATATTATGATTAGGAACTTTGTGGACCATTGTCATGCTTTTTCTCATCTTCATCTAGCCATTGCATTGGGCTTAGGAACCTCCTAGGAGCATTATGGAGCACATGACCACTTGAGCTTCAAAACAAAAAGAGTTAGTGACATATTTTTGTGCTTTTGGTTAGTAATCAAATAATAAATTCAATAACATACAATACAAGCATGCTTGGTGGTCTCAAAACACTCAAACAAGTCCCAACCCTAGGGTTAAGGAGCCAAACATGCTATGATCCTTGAGGCAATGCACTTGTGCAATAACATGATGCCATGAGGGATCTTAGGGTCAAAATTAGGGTCTTACAGGCATGCATAGACCCATGAAATGATAGCTGAAGGTTTAATTTGAATGATCAGATGTGTTGGAGTTAGCTTAGATTGCAAGGCACATGTGCATTGTTGCTTGAAGTTGGATCAATGCCAAATGATATCAGCTTGTTTAAGCCATGCGCAGCCTATGCATTTCAACTCCAAAATAAATCAATTTTATCTCTTTGGAAAGGTGAGATCAAGAGGAACAAGTTTGATGTTGAACACTTTTTCATTTGGAGATCGGAACTTGGAGAAATTTGAGGTGGAAGTTTGGAAAAATTTGACATATCAAAAATTTTCTAAGTGTCAAGCCATATATCTCAATATTCCACCTTGCTTAACTTTTTATGGGAGCTTCAAATGAGAAACGTGTCTTCATCAAAGTTGTATCTCTATCAAATACCTTCACAATGGTGACAAATTTCATGTAATTTGTATTTTAAATGATAGAGTTATGCATTTTTGAAGTTTGAAAAAATCACTTGATCAATGGTATAGGTCAAAAGTGACCTATAATGTAGCCTCATATCACATGCTCAAAAAAGTTTAATTAGCTCTCACTCCAAACATCAAAGTTGAATTAGACACATTGAATTTGATTGTGCAACTTGGAAATCTTTCATCTTATAAAAAATGAGTAAGTTATGGCCTTGGGAAGTTGACTTTTAAATTAGGGTTTAGACAAAATGACCTGTAATGTTTCAACATAGAAAATGATTTTCCAAGCAAAACTAGATCTAGCTCTCAACATGAAAGTTGTTTAGAATGTCATTTAAAGTAAGTTTCCTCTTGGGATAATTTTGATATGGTGAAAATTGTAGGAGATAGGGTCTAGGGAGACCCAGTTTTGATCAGATGAATTCATCTGGCCAACCACCATCAACCAACTTGCTAACTTCCAATTCTCTTGACTTTCTTGGCTCATGGTAGATCATATATGCATAATATGATGAAATTTGAAGTGTCCCTTGAGAAATTTGATCAATTGGTGAGATAGCTTGTTGGAGAAGTTACTCAAGATACCCAGTCAAACTAGGGTTTCCAAGGCAAATCACCCTCAAACTCTTGAAGAAAACTTGATCAATATAACATGTAGAGATCATTGGGACTCATATATGATGCTCATAACCATTATTGGATCAATTCTTGGTTGTGCTCCTTATTCATGAGGGTCTCAAACCCTAGATGTGTACTTGATGAATCAATGAGATCATGCCCTACCTACAAAAGAGTTAAACAAATGCAAAGACATATTTTTGGTATTTTGGTTAGTGAAAATGATAATACAAGTATGATATAATCACAAAGTGCTTGGTGATCTCTCCCAAAACAATCCAATGAAGGTGGGGGTAAGGAGGATGCCAAGTCATGATCCCAATGCTTATGCATATGATGAAATTTCATGACGGATCTTAGGGTCGAAATTGGGGTCTTACACGCTGGTGTCAATTTGATTAATATGTGACATTAATTTTGTTGTCATGTCATTATTAAATAAAAAATAAATTAAAAAACTTTAATAATGCATCAATCTATTATAATAATTGGTATTGGAAGGATAAAATTGTTGTTCACCATTTTCATAATCTCATCCTATTCTCGCTCATCGTGTTCTCATTGTTCTTTGCCATTGCATCAATGTTCATCATTTTCATCGTGTTCATCGTTCAGCATCGTCTTACTGTTCATCATGTTCTCCATTTTTGTTATCTTCTTCAAGCTTGTCATTTCCCTAATTCGTCTCCTTTGTGATGGGTTATGATTCTGTTGAAATATCAAGTTTTTCTTCTCATTCTAGGACGAGAATGATGCAATGTTATTGTGGGTTAGAATCACCACTTGCAACTGCATGGACATTTGAAAATCTAGGTTAGAGGTTCTATGGTTGTGGATTACTCAAGGTACATATATATCCCTAATTTTTAGTATTATTCATCTTCTTAATTGAAACATTTTTGGGAATTTCCTAAATTCCACATTCTTTTTTTCTGTTTCACTCAGTTACAAGGAAGGAAAGGGTGTTCTTTTTTTATTGGTATGATGAGAAGATACTGCAACGTTCACAGGAAATGATTAACTCGCTTTTGAATAAGGTTAAATTCCACCTATAATAAGCCGAAACATATGGATCAACTTTAGCTTTTATGTGTGAAATACAAACTATGGCATGGCCACAAGGAATGCCACTCAAATCCTATTTACGACAATCACAATGATGTCGTTGTAAGTTCCCCTTATAAGTGCCCATGCTATTTGTGACACTAAAGAGGTTGAATTTGTCATCCCCATGCCAAGTTGGTGTCCCACCTCCAGCTTCCCACTTCAACCTCTCTATAGTTTGTTCAATCTTCAGATAAATTGTGTTTTTAAGCCGACTCATGAGATTATTTTGTTTAACTATCCTAATTGTTATGTAATGCTTCATACCTTCAAGCGAAGTAGTGATGGGGTTGTATTTGTACTCTAATATAACCATGTTGAACACCTCAAACATGTTGTTCACTTGCAAATCACAATTACTGTTTGTGCGGAATACAGACCTAGCCCACATGGAAGGTGGAATTTCCATCATGTTTTCCCATACATCTTCATTTATATCTTTTATTTTTGCATAGCTATTTTCCAATCCTGAACAACTGTTTCCCTAGCTGCCTGCCAAAGTAATTCTTTCATGTGTACACCTGGATACTTATTTTTATAATTTCCATACAAATGCTTAACATATAGTCTGTGTTCTACATTTAGTCAAAGGTTAGCAATAGATGGTACCAAGCCCTATAAAAACATGCAAGATTTAATAACAACAGATATGCAACATTAACAAACATAAAATGTGTAAGAATTGTAGATCTTATGTTGGACTGAAATGAAACCATATGACCCTTCCAACAAATTATTCAGATCCTGTAGTAATAGATCCAAAAAGCATTGCCATGAGTCTCTTGTCTCCTCTTCAACCATAACATATGCAATTAGATAAATTTGATTATTTCCATCTTTCCCTATTGCTGCCATTAACTGGCCATCATACTCACCCTTCAAGAAACATGCATCTAGACCAATTAAAGGCCTACATGTATATGCGAATGTAGATTTTCACACCTCAAGACATACATATATTCTCTAAAAAATAGGTCCAATATCAGACACACAACATTTGATCATCATTGTACTATTAGGATTAGATCTCCTCATTTCCTCAGCATAATTCCTCAAGTTAGAGTACTACTTAGTCTCATCACCTTGAATTAGTTCTAATGTTCTTGTTTTGGCCTTATATGCTTGAGCTAAGGAAAGCTTCACACCTCACTTCTCAAGTGACTATACAATAAATCCCTTTGGCCTCATTTAAGATGTATGTCTAAAGACCGGTATAAACCTATTAATTAGCCACTCAGTTTTAGCTTGCATATTCTTAACAGTCATATGACAAGTATGATCATCAGTTAGGCTCACCAACTTCCATAATTGGTTGGCTACCCTTTTACTAAATCTTATGTGAAAAGGTCATTCATTATCACACCTGATAACTATTCTTTTGCTATCATTTTTATTGAAGTGCAAGTTCTTTCTCCCCATTGCATATGTCTTAACAACATCTCTAACAATCTGCTTTATGGCAAATGTCATTCTAAGCTCAAGCATCACCGCATCACCATAATCAGACATTTTAAATTTGTGATACTTATGTTCATCACATTCATCTTCACTTCCTTATGGAGTTTCAAGTTCATCCGAGTCAATATCATGTCCTTACTCAAAATCAGATACTTTTGTTGGTTCTTGTGTTTAAGAGACATTGTTTGCATCATTTCCTTCTTGCATGAATGTATGGTGATAACTTATCGACAAGTGTACCTATAATGTAAAAGTAATAAAAAGATCAAATCTACAGGGATTGCTATTTAACAAGACAATAATTATGCAATATTTAGAAAATACTAGTACTAAATTGGGGGGGGGGGGGGGTGTTCAAGTGTTAATGCGAAAATAAAATAAAGTATTATGTCAATAATACTAAAGAGTTAGGTTTTATAAAGAATCCTTTATTTCTCTATTGTCGATGTTCGATGTATTGCATAAATGATATAATTGTTATAATTCCACGATGAATTAACAAAATTGATATACCCAATCCCTTGGTGTATACCTCACTAATTTATACTTGGAGTTTCCTATCCCTAGTCTACCAACGTAAGCAAGATTAGGAAATGTAATAGATCGTTAATTCCTAAGCCAATACCCAAGGTCTCATATCCTCATTCAACTGATGTAAGCATAACAATTGCCCTAGGTCCAACGCATAGACTGAAGTTCAATATTCCATATGCGCCCAAAATTAGATTAAAAGAGTATCTCACATAAAAAGTATTAAGAACAAGATGCAGTTGAATAGAATTATAACTCAAATTATTCATGCAATATCGAATCAACATATGTCCCAATAATATCAAAATAGGTTCATCAAACAAAACCTAATCTAGAGAGCATTAGCTACTCATAATGCGAACTACAATAACAAATACAAGTAAGAGGTTTTCATAAGAGATCGCTCGAAGAACTGGCCTCCAATGGCTTTAAATGCGCTCCAAATATGCATTTCAGTATTGTAAATCATCACCTGCAGTGTAAAATCACAGAACCCTTAAAAAGATACCAAACATTCCCTTTTATACCAGTCAAATTAGTCTAGAGCACGTCAAAATAGGCCCACAAAAGACCTATCGCACGATGCTGACTTTGCTTTTCTATCATGCATGCGATGTTGCGCGTGATTAATCCACTGATTTCATATTTTTGCTCCTTTTTTCACCTAATTTTCACTAAGTCCTTATTTCTTCATACTTGGTCATTTTTACATATTTCTTTGGTATTTCTTCTTCATTTTTTAGCATCTTTAACTTGTTTTGGTTCGTTTTTTCGATCGAAGACATGTAATGACAAAGTGTCATCACAACCACAAACTTGAATCGTTGCTTGTCCTATAGTAACTTGCCTACACTGCCAATTCCAAACAGAAAAGCAAGTTGTACAATTGCAATTGAACATCACCATATAAAATTTTCATTAACTAACCATCATTATAGCTTCAAACTATTAGAACAAGATTTGGTTCTACATCTATACCTTGAGTTTTGATGATAATAATGTTGTATTTGTGTGAGAACAATTTTGGTACCCTAATGGTTTATTATTGTGTAGCTTTAACAACCAGTTCTTATTCTGAGTTTATGATGTGCAACGTCATCAGTTTCTGAAAAAAATTCTAAATTTTGCTTATGCGCTAATCACTCATGAGAAGTTCTGAAAGATGCCAAGTTGTTGCTGCAATGTTCTTTCTGCTTCTGTGCTGATTCACTCCTGAGAAGTTCTGGAAAGACGATATGTTGTTGCTGCAATATTCTATCCGCTTATGCTTCTGGATGTGGCTATGATTGTCAAGTTTCTGAAGAATGGCAAGCTTTTGAAGTTTTGTTACTCAACTGAAGACTCTGAATATCTCAAGTCAGACACTGACGTGTCAAGGTTCTTACTGAAGATTTTGAAGTTATATTACTCAGCTGAAGACTCTAAAGATCTCAAGCCAAACAATGACGTGGCCAAGGTTCTGATTAAAGATTTTGATTCAGCTTTATGTTTCTTCTTTTCATGCTTCATCAACTATTTCTTAGAAGCCAATGAATTTGAAGATAAGATCAAAGTGGATACGTGATCAAATAATATATGGTACATATCAAATATTCCTTCCACTACCTTAAATCATGGGCGAAGGATATTACTATTCTTCACACCTGTCACTATTCCATTAATGGACAACTGTATTTATGGTATCCCCGAATTGCCCTTCAATGATACCTTTCTTATGCTATATAAGGGGGACTTGGAGACTTGAAGAAAGATGTTAATGAATGCTAATGCTAACGCTATTGGTACAACTTGAAAAGTCTATTTTCTACGTGAAAACACTATCAACTTTGTGCACAATTTTTCTTTAAGTATTTGTTTTTCATTTGTGTAAAATCTGCTTATGTAGAAGCAACTTATAACACAAAAAGCTTTATTCAAACTTGTTTGTTTGTATTTCCTTATAGAGTCTAGGTTTTAGTCGGATCCTTGGGAAGACAAAGAAAGTTGTTCTTTGTGATTTTCCTTAAGGAGACCAAGTTTAGTCGAATCCTTGAGAAAACAAAGAAAGTTGTTCTTTGTGATTTTTCTATAATTTGTTTAAGTATAATGGATTAAGTCCTTATGTATAAGGCGAAATCACCTTGGCGGGTGGACTATATTAGCTTTGATTTCAAGTGAATCAGGATAAAAATCCTCATGTCTTTCTCTCTTTGTACTCTTGTTTGTATGGAGATTTTGACTTGGTAAAAAGCTTTTGTTTTTAAAACTCAATTCAAACCCCTCATTTCTTGTGTTTTTCACACCTACAATTGGAATCAGAGCTCCAATTTCGATTGTGATAAAGTTTTATCAACACTTCACCGTGTTTAGTATCGATCAATTTTATGTGAGAAACAATGGTCGTTGCTAACAACAACGTTGTCGGTGCTAACAACAATGAGAGAGATCACTACAGTGTTAAACCACCAGTTTTTGATGGTGAGAAGTTTGATTACTGGAAAGATAGAATCGAAAGTTTCTTTCTTGGATATGATGTTGATCTCTGGGATCTTGTAGTCGATGGCTACGTTCACCCAATAAATGCTGAAGGAAACAATATAGCAAGAAGTGATATGACAGATCAACAAAATAAGGATTTCAAGAATCATCATGAGGCTAGAACGATATTGTTAAATGCTATCTCTTATACTGATTATGAGAAGATAACAAACAGAGATTCTGTTAAGTTTATCTTTGATTCCTTAAGAATGAGTCATAAAGGGAATGCTCAAGTAAAGTAGACAAAGGCTTTGGCCTTAATCTAAAAATATGAGGCATTCATAATGGAAGACAATGAAACCATTGATAATATGTTCTCAAGATTTTAGATGTTTGTTGCAAGACTCAAGGTTTTGGATAAAGGATATTCTATGGATGATCATGTCAAGAAAATAATCAGAAGTCTCCCCAAAAAATGGAGACCTATGGCAACTGCCTTGAAGTTGGAAAATGACTTGAACAACATTAGTATCGAAGAACTTGTTAGTTCTTTGAGAAGTCGTGAGATAAAACTTGAGGAAGATGAACCTCAGAAGCGAGGTAAATCTGTTGCCTTGAAGTCCAAGCCTGAGAAGACAAAGGCTTATCAAGATGAGGAAGAATCATAAGATTCTGATGAAGACTCGGAAGATGATCATGAGTTGTCTTTGATTTCCAAGAGGGTTAACATACTCTGGAAGCACGAGTAGAAGGGTCAATGAAAGTTCATAGGATCTAGAAGGACTATTGGTCGTTCTGATTCTTCATGTGAACCAAAGAAGCAAGGTTCTGGTAAAGAGGTTATTTGCTATGAGTGTAAGGAGCTAGGCCACTATAAGAATGAGTGTCCTAAGTTGGAGAAGGAAAAAAGGACCAAGAAAAGCTCTCTAAAGGCAAGAAGGGGCTGATGGCTACATGGGACGACTCAGAATCTGAAGAAGAAGATTCTGATGAGGAGGATACCAACGTTGCATTGATGGTAACTATAGCTGGTCCAGAAGTTTCTGAAGAACCATAGGACAAGATGTTGTCATAATCAAAATCAAACTTTGATTCTGAAGAGACATCCTTAGCAGCTCAGTTAAGACACCAGTCATGGTATCTTGACAGTGGATGCTTGCGACATACGAAGAGAATAAGGCATATGTTCAAAGGTTTGGAACTTAAGCCTGGAGGTCTCGTTGGTTTTGGAGGAAACCAGAAAAGGAAGATCATTGACTCTGGAACTATTGGTAATGGTAATCTTCCTTCTATTATTGATGTCATTTTGGTCGATGGTTTGATGCATAACTTATTGTCTATTAGTCAAGTTAGTGACAATGGTTATGATATCATTTTTAATCAAAAGTCATGTAAGGTTGTTAGTAAAAAAGATGACACAATCCTTTTTAACAAAAAGAGGAAGAAAAACATTTATAAAATCAAACTTTCTGATCTTAAGGATCAAAATTTAAAATGCTTAATGTTTGTTAATAAAGAGCAATGGGTATCACATAGATGTTTTGGCCATGTTAGCATGAGAAGGATTTCTCAACTAAATAAGCTTGGATTAGTCAGAGGTTTACCTAACCTGAAGTTTGTTTCAGATGCTCTTTGTGAAGTGTAACACCCCGATAATAATATGGTCATTATTTAAATTAAGTTAATAATAGATTTATTAATTTAATTAGATAATTGGATTATTATTATTATTATTATTATTATTATTATTATTGGAATTATTGGAATAATTATTTATTGGAATAATATATAAGTTGGAATTTAGAAAAATCCCATTTTTGGTAAAAAGGTTATTTTCACGTGAAAAGGGAAAAGAGGCAGAAAGGGCAAAAAGCCAGAGAATGAAGGTTGAAGGAAGGAGAAGCTTGGAGCTCGGAAGCTGCCGGATTAACTCAGGTAAGGGGGGTTTATCATCGGTTAAAGGGTATTATATGATAATATGTACTGGGTAGTGATAACCATTGGTTGTATCTCTGATTAGATTGATGCATGATGAATCTGTGAAATATTGGATGAATGAAATTGAATGATAATTGAAAAGAATTCGTAGGAATTAGTAGGGATAATGTTAGGAACGGTGAAGACGAATAGGATATGATTCTTGTAGATGAGATGGACGATGATTGTGTGTAATTTTGGACTGTGGAAGGTTGGATCGGATAGGTTTCGTAACAGAGAAAGCCATAGCAGATCTGAGAGTTCTGGTTTCTGGTCATACGCGTATGGCACTAGGCAATACGCGTATGAGCTGGTTGGTACGCGTATGGAGGAGGCCTTACGCGTATGGGTGCCAAAGATGATATTTTGAACGTGAAAACGTCTCTGTTGGTACGCGTATGAGGATGTGGTACGCGTAGCATACGCGTATGAGACAGGTGATACACGTATGAGTTGAGCGAGGAAACGCGCAATACGTGTATGAGAGTGGGCATTACGCGTATGGGTTTGGCCAGGTTTGGGCAATACGCGTATGGCAGAGGCAATACGCGTATGGGCAGAATTGTAAATTTTCTGTGCTACTGTTGTGCAGTTTTTGGTTGTTTAGGCTGAGTGATGCGACTTAGCTGAGGCATGATGTGATAGGGATCATTTCCCGTTGTTTTGAGTAGTATAGGTATTAGTAGAGTGAGCTAATACTGTGTTTGATTATGTGGCATGATATGATATGCTTTTGTGATAAAACGTGTTAATGATGTGTGTTGATATGCATGATGCTGTGATTGTATCAGTGGTGTATGCATTTGTGAATAGACTGTTTTGTGGCTAGAGTGTGAGCATGTGTCTATTCTGAATTCGTTGTTGATGTTGCAATTGCTAGGTGATTAGCTTGCACATTGTGGCCCATTTGGGGTGGTAGCTAATTCCCATGGTGAGGAATTAGTGAGTTTAGTAATTATTGGACTGTTGTTGATTGTTTGCATGCTAGGGAGTAGCGTGCATTTCATGGCCCATTTGGGGTGGTAGCTAATTCCCATGGTGAGGAATTAGTGAGTGAGTCATTATGTCTCAAATGAGTGGGACTAGTGAGCTTGGTAGCCGTGCCTGGATTTGGACGGTGAGGTTGAACTATATGTTCACAACATAGTTGGTACCGCATGCATAGAGTCTCATTGCATAATGAATGTATGGCATATAATATGAATGGATGTATTCCAGTATTATATGTGTGTTGTGTGTTGTGTTGTTGATGTTGATTATGGTTGAGAATCTACTGTTGAGTATGATGTTTGAACGGATATTGCTGTTGCTGAATGCGTAGTATGATTAGGGTGAATTAATGTGTTAATTACTTGGCATTACATGTTGTTCTATAACGCTTATTATATTGATTGAGGAACTCACCCTTACACCTATTTTTCAGGTAACGAGAAATGAGTTGAATAGAAGCTAATGCTTGGAGTCTAGAGTAGTTCTTATGGGTCATGCTCTGATAGATGTAACATCGGGAGGGAATGTTTTAATTAATTTGATATTGGTGGTTGAATGATTTACCTGTATTGTGTTACATGTTTTACATTGATGTTGGATTTTATTCCGCTGCGAATTATGCAAAGAACCTTATTTTGATTAAATAAATGAGCATGACAGGATATTTTGACAAATTTTGTGAAATGATTGTGTGACACCCTTCGGGGCATAATTACTCTGATGAATATATTGTTATTTTAATTATAATAATTTGGGGTATTTAGAAGGGTGTTACATTAGTGGTATCAGAGCATAGTCGGTCGTGTCGAGTCATAATTATTCTGTTTCCCCTGTACGGGATAGGTGTTGTGTAACCCTATCAGTACTTATTTGTTTAGCTTGTTTGGGTTTTCAGTATAGAGATGGCTGGAAGAGGTAGAGATGATGCCGCGATTGCTGAGGCTCTGGGTATGCTAGCTGGAGTACTTGGAGGAAATCCGAATGTTGTGGGAATGGGGGCTGCTCGTCAGTTGAGTGAGTTCCAGAAGAACAATCCTCCAATGTTCAAAGGAGCATACGATCCAGATGGTGCTCAGAAATGGTTGAAGGAGATAGAGAGGATCTTCAGAGTAACTGAGTGTGCTGATAACCAGAAGGTCAGGTTCGGTACACATATGCTGTCAGAGGAAGCTGATGATTGGTGGGTTGCTACCCGCACTGAGTTGGAAACTGCTGGAGATGCTGAGATTTCTTGGGCTGTGTTCAGAGAGAGATTTCTGAGGAAGTATTTTCCCGAGGATGTCAGAGGAAAGAAGGAGATAGAGTTCTTGGAATTGAAGCAGGGTAACAGGTCCGTTACGGAGTATGCTGCTAAGTTCACAGAGCTGTCGAAGTATTATACTCCCTATGCTGAGGCTGCTGGGGAATTTTCCAAATGTGTGAAGTTTGAGAACGGGTTGCGTCCCGAGATCAAGCAGGCGATTGGGTATCAAAGGATTAGAGTGTTTTCTGATTTGGTTGACTGTTGCAGGATTTTCGAACAGGATTCCAAGGCTAGAGCAGAGAGCTATCAGCAAAGGGTTGATAGGAAAGGCAAGAATCAGATTGATCGTGGAAAACCGTATGCAGCTGGCAAAGGTTTCCAGAGGCAGAGTGGGATGAAGAGGCCTAGTGGAGGAGATTCTAGTGCTCCTGTTAAGTGTTACAGATGTGGTCAGGCTGGACATCGTATCCATGAGTGTACCAGTAATGAGAAGAAGTGTTTCAAATGTGGGAAAGGTGGTCATTTGGCTGCGGATTGCCGGTTGAAGACTGTGACTTGCTTCAACTGTGGAGAGGTGGGTCATATCAGTCCACAGTGTCCTAAGCCGAAGAAAGAGAATCAGTCAGGAGGCAAGGTTTTTTCTTTATCGGGTTCTGAGACTTCTGCAGATGATCGTTTGATCCGAGGTACGTGTTATATTAATGGCTTTCCTCTTGTAGCTATTATTGACACCGGTGCTACTCATTCTTTTATATCTTTGGATTGTGCTGTGAAGCTTAAGTTAGAGATATCTAAGATGCTTGGAAGTATGGTGATTGATACTCCTGCGAAGGGTTCAGTAACTACTACTTCAGTTTGTCTAAGTTGTCCCTTGAGTATTTTTGGTAGAGACTTTGGGATAGACCTGGTGTGTCTTCCATTAGTGCAGATTGATGTTATTCTGGGTATGAACTGGTTGGTGTTTAACCGAGTCTATATCAACTGTTTTGATAAGACTGTGATATTCCCTGAGATTGAGGAAGGAAAGAGTTTGTTTCTATCAGCAAGGCAAGTGAATGAGGAAGTAGCAGATGGGGCAGAGTTGTTTATGCTGTTAGCGACCTTGGAGGCTAAAGATAAACTGGTGATTGGCGATCTAGCTGTGGTGTGTGATTTCCCTGATGTGTTTCCGGGAGAAGTGAATGAATTACCGCCAGAGCGTGAAGTTGAGTTCTCGATTGATTTGGTACCTGGTACTAGACCAATATCGATGGCTCCTTATCGTATGTCTGCTGTTGAATTAACTGAATTGAAGAGTCAGTTGGAAGATCTGTTGGATAAGAAATTTATTTGTCCGAGTGTGTCACCGTGGGGTGCACCAGTGTTGTTGGTTAAGAAGAAAGAAGGTACTATGAGGTTGTGTGTGGACTACAGGCAACTGAATAAAGTGACGATCAAGAATCGGTATCCTTTACCGAGGATTGATGATTTGATGGATCAGTTGGTTGGTGCAAGTGTGTTCAGCAAGATAGACTTGAGATCTGGGTATCATCAGATACGTGTGAAAACTGAAGATATTCAGAAGACTGCTTTCAGAACAAGGTATGGACATTATGAGTATTCCGTAATGCCTTTTGGTGTGACTAATGCGCCTGGAGTATTCATGGAGTATATGAATAGGATTTTCCATCCGTACCTAGACGAGTTTGTTGTGGTGTTTATCGATGACATTTTGGTGTATTCGAAATCTGAAGAAGAGCATGTTGGGCATTTGAGAGTGGTTTTGGGAGTTCTACGAGAAAAGAAGCTATTTGCTAAACTATCTAAGTGTGAATTTTGGTTAGAAGAAGTTAGTTTTCTTGGTCATGTGATTTCAAGAGGTGGCGTGGCTGTTGATCCTTCTAAGATAGAAGCGGTATCTAGGTGGGAAGCTCCGAAGTCAGTTTCTGAGATAAGGAGTTTTCTTGGACTTGCAGGTTATTACAGGAAGTTTATTGAGGGATTTTCTAAGTTGGCGTTACCGTTGACGATGTTGACTAGAAAGGGACAAGCGTTTGTTTGGGATTCAAAATGTGAAGAAGGTTTCCAAGAGTTAAAGAGAAGGCTAACTACTGCTCCTATTCTGATATTACCGAGTTCGTCGGAATCATTTGAAGTTTACTGTGATGCTTCATTGTTGGGCTTGGGTGGTGTGTTGATGCAGAATAAGCAGGTTATAGCTTATGCTTCGAGACAACTGAGGATTCATGAGAGGAACTATCCGACACATGATTTAGAGTTGGCAGCTGTGGTATTTGTTCTGAAGTTGTGGAGGCATTATTTGTATGGATCAAGATTTGAAGTTTTCAGTGACCATAAAAGTTTGAAGTATTTGTTTGATCAGAAAGAGCTGAATATGAGACAGAGAAGATGGTTAGAATTTCTGAAGGATTATGACTTTGGTTTGAATTACCATCCAGGTAAAGCAAACGTGGTGGCTGATGCATTGAGTCGGAAATCATTACATATGTTTATGTTAATGGTTAGAGAATTGGATTTAATTGAGCAGTTTAGAGATTTGAGTTTGGTGTGTGAGAGTACTCACAATAGTGTTAAATTGGGAATGTTGAAGTTAACAAGTGGTATTCTGGATGAGATCAGAGAGGGTCAGAAATCCGATGTGTTTTTGGTTGATAAGTTGACCTTAGTGAATCAAGGCCAAGGTGGTGAATTCAGAGTTGATGAGAATGGTATTTTGAAATTTGGTAGTCGGGTGTGTATTCCGGATGTTACTGAGCTTAAGAAGAGTATTCTTGAAGAAGGACATCGTAGTGGCTTGAGTATTCATCCTGGAGCTACGAAGATGTATCATGATCTGAAAAGGTTATTTTGGTGGCCGGGAATGAAAAGAGAAATTGTGAGTTTTGTTTATTCCTGTTTGACTTGTCAGAAGTCAAAGATTGAGCATCAGAAGCCGTCTGGGCTAATGCAACCGTTGGCTATTCCAGAGTGGAAGTGGGATAGTATCAGTATGGATTTTGTTTCTGGTTTACCGAGGACAAATAAGAATTTTGAAGCCATTTGGGTGATTGTTGACAGATTGACGAAGTCGGCTCATTTCATTCCGATCAGAATGGATTATCCGTTAGAGAGGCTAGCCGAGTTGTATATTGAGAAGATTGTAAGTTTGCATGGTATTCCGTCGAGTATTGTTTCGGACAGAGATCCTAGATTTACATCAAAGTTCTGGGAAGGTTTGCAGAGAGCTTTGGGAACTAAGCTGAGATTGAGTTCTGCATATCATCCGCAGACTGATGGTCAGACTGAGAGGACGATTCAGTCATTAGAGGATCTTTTGAGAGCTTGTGTTTTGGAAAAGGGAGGTGTTTGGGATTGTTATTTACCTTTGATTGAGTTTACCTACAACAATAGTTTTCATTCGAGCATTGGTATGGCACCGTTTGAAGCTTTGTATGGTAGGAGATGTCGGACACCTTTATGTTGGTATGAGTCCGGTGAGAGTGCTGTAGTTGGACCGGAGATTGTTCAACAAACTACGGAAAAGATTAAGATGATTCAGGAGAAGATGAGAATTGCTCAGAGTCGTCAGAAGAGTTATCATGATAAGAGGAGGAAGTCCCTTGAGTTCCAAGAGGGAGACCATGTGTTTCTTCGTGTTACTCCGATAACCGGTGTTGGTCGAGCTTTGAAGTCGAAGAAGTTGACACCTCGATTTATTGGTCCTTATCAGATTTTGGAGAGGATAGGGGAAGTGGCCTATCGTGTCGCTTTACCGCCGTCGCTTGCGAATTTGCATGAGGTTTTCCATGTGTCTCAGTTGAGGAGATACATTCATGATCTGTCGCATGTAGTCCAAGTAGATGATGTACAGGTGAGAGATAACCTGACTGTTGAAACATCGCCTATGAGGATCGAGGATCGAGAGTTGAAGCAGTTGCGGGGTAAAGAGATTGCCTTGGTGAAAGTAGCTTGGGGAGGACCAGCAGGTGGCAATGTGACTTGGGAACTGGAGAGTAAGATGAAGGAGTCTTACCCAGAGTTGTTCGCTTGAGGTATGTTTTCGAGGACGAAAACTCTTTTAGTGGGGGAGAGTTGTAACACCCCGATAATAATATGGTCATTATTTAAATTAAGTTAATAATAGATTTATTAATTTAATTAGATAATTGGATTATTATTATTATTATTATTATTATTATTGGAATTATTGGAATAATTATTTATTGGAATAATATATAAGTTGGAATTTAGAAAAATCCCATTTTTGGTAAAAAGGTTATTTTCACGTGAAAAGGGAAAAGAGGCAGAAAGGGCAAAAAGCCAGAGAACGAAGGTTGAAGGAAGGAGAAGCTTGGAGCTCGGAAGCTGCCGGATTAACTCAGGTAAGGGGGGTTTATCATCGGTTAAAGGGTATTATATGATAATATGTACTGGGTAGTGATAACCATTGGTTGTATCTCTGATTAGATTGATGCATGATGAATCTGTGAAATATTGGATGAATGAAATTGAATGATAATTGAAAAGAATTCGTAGGAATTAGTAGGGATAATGTTAGGAACGGTGAAGACGAATAGGATATGATTCTTGTAGATGAGATGGACGATGATTGTGTGTAATTTTGGACTGTGGAAGGTTGGATCGGATAGGTTTCGTAACAGAGAAAGCCATAGCAGATCTGAGAGTTCTGGTTTCTGGTCATACGCGTATGGCACTAGGCAATACGCGTATGAGCTGGTTGGTACGCGTATGGAGGAGGCCTTACGCGTATGGGTGCCAAAGATGATATTTTGAACGTGAAAACGTCTCTGTTGGTACGCGTATGAGGATGTGGTACGCGTAGCATACGCGTATGAGACAGGTGATACACGTATGAGTTGAGCGAGGAAACGCGCAATACGCGTATGAGAGTGGGCATTACGCGTATGGGTTTGGCCAGGTTTGGGCAATACGCGTATGGCAGAGGCAATACGCGTATGGGCAGAATTGTAAATTTTCTGTGCTACTGTTGTGCAGTTTTTGGTTGTTTAGGCTGAGTGATGCGACTTAGCTGAGGCATGATGTGATAGGGATCATTTCCCGTTGTTTTGAGTAGTATAGGTATTAGTAGAGTGAGCTAATACTGTGTTTGATTATGTGGCATGATATGATATGCTTTTGTGATAAAACGTGTTAATGATGTGTGTTGATATGCATGATGCTGTGATTGTATCAGTGGTGTATGCATTTGTGAATAGACTGTTTTGTGGCTAGAGTGTGAGCATGTGTCTATTCTGAATTCGTTGTTGATGTTGCAATTGCTAGGTGATTAGCTTGCACATTGTGGCCCATTTGGGGTGGTAGCTAATTCCCATGGTGAGGAATTAGTGAGTTTAGTAATTATTGGACTGTTGTTGATTGTTTGCATGCTAGGGAGTAGCGTGCATTTCATGGCCCATTTGGGGTGGTAGCTAATTCCCATGGTGAGGAATTAGTGAGTGAGTCATTATGTCTCAAATGAGTGGGACTAGTGAGCTTGGTAGCCGTGCCTGGATTTGGACGGTGAGGTTGAACTATATGTTCACAACATAGTTGGTACCGCATGCATAGAGTCTCATTGCATAATGAATGTATGGCATATAATATGAATGGATGTATTCCAGTATTATATGTGTGTTGTGTGTTGTGTTGTTGATGTTGATTATGGTTGAGAATCTACTGTTGAGTATGATGTTTGAACGGATATTGCTGTTGCTGAATGCGTAGTATGATTAGGGTGAATTAATGTGTTAATTACTTGGCATTACATGTTGTTCTATAACGCTTATTATATTGATTGAGGAACTCACCCTTACACCTATTTTTCAGGTAACGAGAAATGAGTTGAATAGAAGCTAATGCTTGGAGTCTAGAGTAGTTCTTATGGGTCATGCTCTGATAGATGTAACATCGGGAGGGAATGTTTTAATTAATTTGATATTGGTGGTTGAATGATTTACCTGTATTGTGTTACATGTTTTACATTGATGTTGGATTTTATTCCGCTGCGAATTATGCAAAGAACCTTATTTTGATTAAATAAATGAGCATGACAGGATATTTTGACAAATTTTGTGAAATGATTGTGTGACACCCTTCGGGGCATAATTACTCTGATGAATATATTGTTATTTTAATTATAATAATTTGGGGTATTTAGAAGGGTGTTACATGAAGCATATAAAAAAGGCAAGTTTTATAAAACTTCTTTCAAAGCAAAAACTGTTGTTTCTACCTCTTGACCGTTAGAACTTCTACACATTGATTTGTTTGGGCCAGTGAAAATTGCCTCTATCAGTTGTAAGAAGTATGGATTAGTCATAGTTGATGGCTACAGTCGTTGGACATGGGTAAAGTTCTTGAAACACAAGAATGAGTCACATTTTGTGTTCTCTACCTTCTGCTCACAAGTGCAAACAAAAATGAACGGAAAAATAGTCAGAGTCAAAAGTGATCATGGTGGAGAATTTGAAAATAAGCATTTTGAAAATCTTTTTGATGCAAATGGCATTTCCCATGATTTATCTTGTCTTATAGCTCCACAGCAAAATGGGGTTGTAGAAAAGAAGAATAGGACTTTGCAAGAAATGACCCGCACCATGATCCAAGAAACTGATATTGCTAAGAATTTATGGGCAGAAGCAGTTAACACAATATGTTATATTCATAACAAGATTTCTATTAGACCTATTATGGGTAAGACTCCTTATGAATTGCGGAAGAACAGAAAGCCCAACATTTCTTACTTCCATCCTTTTGGTTATGATTGTTTTATGTTGAACACTAAATAGAATCTTGGCAAGTTTGATTCTAAGGCATAAAAGTGCTTATTGTTAGGATATTCTGAACGCTCAAAAGTCTACATAGTCTTTAGCACCGAGACACGAATTGTCAAGGAACCAATTCATGTTAAATTCAATTATAAGGTTGACCCTGAAAGTCAAAGATAGTTGGGAAATTTACAGATATGAAGATCAATTTTTCAGAATCCAAGGATAAAGATTCTCGGGATAAAGACTCAGAAGCAAAAGCTAAGGATGCTTAAGTAAAAGACTTAGAAGCGACTCAACCAGAAGCCATTGTTGGTCCAACTCATTAGAAGAAGAGTATATCAAGAACTTCTCATTCCAAGGAATTGATTCTGGGAGATAAAGATGCACCAGTCAAAAATTTATCTTCATACAAACCTTCTGAAGAAAGTCTTATGAGTTTGGTATCTCTGATAGAGCCCATATATATTGATGAAGCTCTTCTGGATAATGAATGGACTATGGCTATACAAGAGGAACTTAATCAACTCACCAGAAACAACGTTTGGGATCTTGTTCGGAAATAAAAGGGTTTCCATGTCATTGGAACCGGATGAGTGGTTAGAAATAAGCTCAATGATAAAGAGGAAGTCGTCTGAAATAAGGCTCGACTGGTAGCACAAGGTTATAGTTAGCAAGAAGGTATAAACTATATAAAAACCTTTGCACTGGTTGCCAAGTTAAAGTCTATTCTTATTTTAATTTCGTTTGTAGTAAATCATAACATCACTTTGTATCCGATGGATGTTAATAGTGCATTCTTAAATGGATGCATTTCTGAAGAAATCTATGTGCACCAACCCCCTGGTTTTGAAAGTTGTCAAAACCCAGATTTTGTTTTAAAGCGGAAATAGACGTTATATGGTCTGAAACAAGCTCCTAGATCTTGGTATGAAATACTAAGTAACTTCCTTTTGGAAAATGATTTTACCAGAGGTAAAATGGACACAATGCTCTTTTGCAAAACCTTTAAGAATGATATTCTGATTGTGCAAATTTATGTTGATAATATTATTTTTGGTTCTGCTAATGTTTTGTTATGTGAAGAGTTTGCTAAGTTAATGCAGGCAAAATTTGAAATGAGTCTGATGGGAGAACTTAGGTTCTTTATGGGGATTTTCAAATTAATCAACGTTCAGAAGAAACGTACATCCATCAGAGCAAGTATACAATAGAACTTCTGAAGAAGTTTAACTTGTCAAAATGCAAGCAAGCAAAGACTCCAATGCATCTTACATGCATTCTGGAGAAGGAAGAGGTAAGCAGTAAGGTAAACCAGAAGTTATTCAAAGGTATGATAGGTTATCTCCTTTATCTAATCGCTTCTAGACCTGATATTTTATTTAATGTTTATTTGTATGCTCACTTCCAATCAGACCCTAGGGAGACTCACTTAACTGTTGTTAAAAGAATCTTTAGGTATCTGAAAGGTACTACTAACCTTGGATTATTTTATAGAAAATCAAGTGACTATAAGTTAGTAGGTTATTGTGATGTTGACTATGCTGGAGATAGAAAGGAAAAGTACTTATGGAAGTTGTTAATTTTTGGGAGACAAACTGATCTCGTGGTCTAGCAAAAGGTATTCCACAATAGCGCTTTCAACAAACGAAGCTGAGTATATCGCAGCTTCTAGATGCAACACTCAAATACTCTGGATGAAGAGCCAGCTGGAAGGTTATCAGATATTTGAGAGTAACATTCTTATTCTCTATGATAATACTTATGCTATTTGTTTATCCAAGAATCCTATCTTGTATTCTAGGGCTAAACATATTGAGATTAAATATCACTTTTTATGTGACTATGTTCAGAAGGGTATTTTTCACTTAAAATTTCTTGATACAAACCATCAATGGCCTAATATCTTTACAAAATACCTTGTTGAAGATAGATTTGTTTTCATTCTGAAAAACTTATTTATGGACTCTTGTCCAGAATGAAAAGATTTTATCATAATGTTAATCTTCCAGGACTCTTGATTAGGTTATGAGAATTTATTGTTGTTTTGATTATGAGACGTGAGCTTTCTGAAGGGAGGAAGTTTCATGAATCAGAAAGGTTCTGATCAGAAGCAATATTATCGATTTGTCTTCTTGATTTTGAATAGTTATTGCATTAAATGATTGTCATTTTGTTTGATATCATGTGGTTCTTAGTGGTGACAGTTGTCCCACTCTCTGAGCATGCGTGATGTTGGCGTGACACTTTGGGTTTCTTTTTTTTTGGATTAGGTTAAAACTCTTATGTTTCTCTATGACAGTGTATCCCTTACTGTCATCATTACTAAAATTTTCTATATAAACCCATTTCACTCACATTTCACACTATGTTCACCTTATTTCCACACTTTTAATCTTTCAAACCTTCAAAATCTCTACAATTGTTCATCATCTTCAAACTTTCTTCAATGGCTCTGAATCAACCACAACAATATCCTTTTCAATTTGTTGCTGATGAAAATCACCCAGTTATGGAAGGGCTTCCTGAAATAACTCTCAACACTCGAGTCTAAGAACTGATGGTTCTTAGTGAAACCATAATTGATTTCAAAAACCTAAAGGATAACAATTTTGATTTTTCTGAAACTCTGGCATTTCAAGGTTGGAATACATTCTTTGAGAAACTAACGGGTCTAGTTTACCTAGTTATTGTGAAGCAAGTATGGATTCATGCAACTAGTGGAAAATATATAATTACTTCCTATGTCATGAACAAGAAGATTGTGATTGTGGAAAAATCTATTCTATATTTAATCTCTCACAACGGTTGTGGGAAAATGGTATATAACATCAAATATGATGCAAAGAGAGACACCATAGTAACATCAACTATCTTTAAGCAAGGAACAAAGATTGATGAAGGAAATGGTCCAAGTGCTAAAGATTTGAACGATAATCTGAGGGTATGGTTCAAGATCATTATGGGTTGCATTCATCACAGATCAAACACCAACTCTTCTGATTATATCAACACCTCTCAAAACTTTATATTGTTTTATTTTTGGAAAAAGGGTTCAAGTTGGTGCTTCTAGCAATCTTGTTCAAGTTTCTCAAGGATTCAATAAGAGAAACTAGAACTGGGAGTTCGTCAAAAAGGGGAAGGTTCATTTCCAATGGAAGATTAATTTCTGACCTTATGGTGAAGAATGGTACTGCGTAAGACCTTCTAGTAGGTGGATTAAATGATGAGTTAGTCAAGGATACTGACAAAGTATTCTGAGGGAAGAATATGAAAACTATGGGTCTTATCTGTGGAATGAGGAAGATATTTGTGGAACGAGGACTCCTATTGATATTTTCACAGTCTTTACCAAGATTGATCCTCCAGAAGTTCTGGAATATTACCTTGAAAGTTGCAATAAATAAGGAATTGATCCATTTGTTGATCCATTCAACCTTCCAGACACTTTCCCAAATGCGTATGGAAAGAGAAAGAAAGATGCTCGTGGAGAAGGATATTCTAGACCGTAGAAGAAGAATAAGAAAAAGGTATTAGTGTTTCTAGATGAAGATGATGTGCCTCCCTGTGAGTGAAAGAAAGCTATGATTCTGAAGGATACTTCTGGTATTACTCAGCATTCATCCAAGATCTCCGACGCAACCATTCATAGTAAGTATTCTACGACCAAAACTCTGTTCGTTTTTTATACTAATATTTTTGAAAGTATCTTACCAACATCATATCCATGTTATAACACTCTCCTCACTCCAAATCCTATACCATAACCACCACCCTCAAATATAACCACTCTAGAACCTGATACATAAACCCTTACAATTTTTGAAACTCAATAACAATAACAACAGAAACCACAAACACCACCTCATCCACAGTTTCTATCATCACTCATTCCACCACCATCTATTAATCTCTCTGCTCCCCAACCATATAATCCAAATAACTCACCCCAGAAAATTTCATTTAAGAGATTCTGGTAACCAAGAGTCTGAGGGTACTCTAGAGGCTTGTTCAATTTCGAACCAGCACACATTGCATCTGATTTTGATGCTAAACAATATTCAGGCATCCCTTATCTTATTATTCCTAGTGTTTATGGCCTTGACCTTCACCCTACAATTACTGATCTTTTTATCAGATATCCTAGCCAACCCAAACCTAAAGAACCTAACGTTGGTAGGATTTTGAAGAAATTTGCATCAGATTTGCAAAGGTGTCTTCACGCTGCTATGTTGACTAGTATTTTATCTACTAATCCAGCAGAAAGTGATGCGGCCTAGGAAGCATACCAGAAATGGGTAAATTCCAAAATTCCTAAGCTGGATTTTTTTTTATACAAAGTTTCTGAAAGGAATTTCATTTCAAGGTTTGTACATGTAATGGAAGCCTTACAGTTATAGCATGCTCCAATATGTCTTCCTGCTCCTAAAATTGAGGAAGTAGCTATGGAGGCTGAGGAAGCTTCTGGTCATCTAGAGGTTGTCTTGATAGAAACTTCTGCTCAGTTGGACAAAGGAAAGCAAGCCGCTTATAAAGACCAATAACAAGCTGATAGTGAGCCAGAACAACAAGTTGTTGTTTTTGAGAATCAGAATACTGCTGGAACTTCTTCTGGGCTATTCCTGAAGTGATCATGAAAACTCTAGTTGAGATGAAAGAACAAAGTGCTTTATTCAGACATCGTTTAGATAGGCAAGATCTTCTATTTGAAATGATTCTCTCCATACTTCTAATGCCTCCTTCACAGACCCCTAACCCTTCATCTTCAAAAAAAATTATGCACTTTTGTGTTTTATTTTGCCTTAGTGTTCTGGTACTATCGTGCCTTCTGGCATTATCAATAAAATCTTATTGTTTCCTCATTTTATTTTGTCTGTCTTTTTGATCGATGACAAAGGGGGAGAAACGTAATTTGGTAGAAACATAATTGATTTTGATATACCTATATTCGTGAATCAAAACCCAAACATTTTTTAATGTTTCTGCTAACAACTACTTCGAAGAATAGTTTGTTAATTGTATTTCAGGGAAAATTCAATAACATCAGAAGCTCTTGAAGTTTTTCAGATCAAAACTTAAGTCACCAGTTTCTGAAGAAATGTTCTACTCTCTGAGTCTGAAGCTTTAACTTCACTGTTTGAGAAAGACTTCCAACCAGACATAACAAGGAATCATAACCAGGCATTAAGTTCTGAGGAATTGTGAATTCCATGTTAATCAGAATTGATTCAAACATGTTTTAAGGTTTCAACCATGTTCTAAAGTTCTTTTAAAAAGTCTTTAACTAGGTTCTAAAGCTCTTTAAGAAGGGCTTGTAACTGGGCTTTGAAGCTCTCTTGAAAAAAACCAGCTCCAAAGAGAACCAGGCTCTGAAGCTCTTTCAAAAAGAGCTCAACCAAGCTTCTGAAGTGAAGTTCATCAAAGTGTTGACTTTGATAACTAGTGTACCAGATAAGTTCAAGTAGCTTCTCAAAACAAACCAAATTTTGGTAGAAGATCATTCTGGTTATGCAAAAAGGTTAATCAATAACATGTTCTTTCATTCTGATTTTATCTTTTTAGGATTGTACATCTCAAGGGGAACTTTGTGCTTCTGTATGATGTATCTTTCTGTGATTACCCTGTACAAAATTATTCATTAAATTATATGGTTTTGTCATCATAAAAAAGGGTAAGATTATTAGAACAATATTTGGTTATGTATTTATACATTAAGTTTCGATGATAACAATATTGTATTTGTGTGAGAACAATTTTGATACCCTAATGGTTTATTATTGTGTAGCTTTAACAATCAGTTCTGATTCTGAGTTTATAATGTGCAACTTCATCAGTTTCTGAAGATTTGTTCTGAATTTTGCTTATGCGCTAATCACTCATGAAAAGTTCTGAAAGATGCTAAGTTTCTGCTGTCATACCCCAAAATTCACTCCACCCCATACAACTTTCATCTAATCCATGGCCATACCACACATACATGCATTCATTGTCTCATCACCATAATTGCATTAATATTCATAACCAAAGGCATATTACACGGACTCAAGGCATGGTGTTTACACCTGAGAAAAAAATAGGGTTTTGTGGAAAAAGTTTCAAAGAAAAATGTGTAACAGAGCAAAAAATTTCCATTTTTTAACCTGTGTAACCGGTTACCCAAATTATGGTAACCGGTTACACCCTCTTTTAAACAGGCATCCACAGGCAATTTCAGTATGTGTAACTAGTTACCCAAATCATGGTAACAGGTTACACCTGCATTACACAGACTCCCTAGGTCATTTTTGGTTTATGTAACTGGTTACCCAAATCCTAGTAACCCGGTTACACCTGCATAGACCGCAGTAGTAATTTTATTGTTTTTTACACAAAGTGATTCTTTTTTCATCCACCTACCCACTTGTTTTTCCTATAAATAGGACATTATTTCCCCCTCATTTGGA
The DNA here is from genome assembly GCF_024323335.1 of Lathyrus oleraceus. Classification (NCBI taxonomy): domain Eukaryota; kingdom Viridiplantae; phylum Streptophyta; class Magnoliopsida; order Fabales; family Fabaceae; genus Lathyrus; species Lathyrus oleraceus. The sequence continues at coordinate 439,701,724 of NC_066582.1, read as the reverse complement.
CCATGCTTATAGCCCCAAAAGTTCTGAAAACATCAATCAAACCCTCTTCCTTAAACCTAAGTCAAAACAACAAAATCATCACCTCCCAAAATCACATCCCACCAACTTTTTCCCTACTTCATATTTTTCCTCAAAACCTTCCATTCTATAACACTCACAAATCAGCTCATTCACTAAGTTTCCACCATAAACACTTTTATCCCAAACCTCTTGTTTCACATTCAAGCTCAACATAATAACAACCTAGCGTTTTCACATTTTTTGATAATGATCGTGGCTTAAACTTTTTTTAACATTTTTTGGTTCTGTTTTTGTGTTGGAAATGGTTGGTTTTGCTTGGGTTGATTTTTTTAGAGAGTTTAGAGTCAAGTTTGTAAAAAATGATTAGGTTTGGTTACACTTTTTTTGTTGCTCTTACTACCCTTTTATTCGCCATTTTTTAGTCAAACTTTGTTATTGTTATCATTTTCTTTTTATTATTGACTTATTGTTATATTTGTTTGGATCATGAAATCTATTAGGTCATGACTATGGTTGTTTAGAGTTGATAAAATCTTCAATATTTCAAACCTATTAATGATTGATCAATGTATCATTCATAATACTTTGAGGCATTGATAGGTTGCCTCTATTTCAACCATAATTGAGTCATTTGATGCATAGATAAAACCATATTCTTTATAATAACTTGCTAACCTATTTGCTTATTATGATTCCACTAATCACTAACTACTAACTTCTAACATTTATATTATTCCACTTTATTTTCTTTGCTATTTATTTGCTCACAATTTATTTTATTACTCAATTGATTCCAAGTACTTTATGTTTATGTCCATTATTATTTATCCATATATCATTTACATTATGTTAATTTATTTGTTCTCTTACTATCTTGCTAAATAAATAAATAAAGAGTAAAAACAAAAGAAAGAAAATAAATCATACTTATTTGAGTGATATAATCTTCTATTTCTATTTGTCAAAATATTGATAGATGGACTTGGGGTTGTATAACTTTCTTTGTTATAAATCTATTGTAAGATAATTATTAATCATCTTCAATACTTTGCATAAATAATAAGTTATCCCTTAATGCGCCATATTCTGAGTCTTTTGACCTATGGATAGATAATCCTCAAATGTTTACTCTGCACATATTACTAACCACTAATTATATTTCACTAACTTTATTTACTACTAACCTTTGTTATTGTGATTTTGTTACCATTGACTTGTGGTTTATTTTATGTCATTTATATTGACTAACCATTGTTATTGTGATATTGTTATTATTATTATCTTGTAATTTACTTTTATATCATTATCTTATAATTTACATTCAGGTACTCATTGTCATTATCATTGTATAAACTCATCATGCATGTTTATTTATTTGTTATTTATTTTATTGTCATCATACATTAAAAGCAACAAAAAACATGATAAAATTATAAGACCAAAAAACGATCCATTTCACCTAATCAACTTGGACTTAGGGCATCTCATCCTAAGACCTTTTCTTGGAGGCCTTTTCCCTTATCTTTGTGATACTTTGTGAATGTTGGATTTTCATCTGAAACTTACATTCATGTTGTAAGAATGACATCATGGCACCACCTTAGAAGGACATGTTTGTAAGATAATTATCCTTTATTTATCTTAGGTCACTTTTTCATACATAAGGCTTTCTCTTGGGCTACCTTAAAATGAGACCCTTTATTTTCTTGTTGGTTACTTTGCATGCATTATGTATTACCCAAATTTAATCAAATAAATAAACCCTTGATTCAACGTCAAGTGGCATTTTCATAATCAAATTCAACATACAATAAAATTACGATTATTATTGTGCACCACGAGCCTTAAGTGGTGGAGAATGAGTAAGAATGGAACGTTCCTACCCTTACTCTGATTATTTTGGACGCAAGACGTTTGGCTTGTTGTCTAGAATAATCACCTCCGCCCATAGACTTTAGTATAATATAATCACAAACATTCTTTTCATAAAATCCTTATTCAAGGTAAAAATAATACAACTCATCAAACTCATTTTTGCGCCTTAGGGCATCATCTCGAAAACCCTTTTCTCAAAGGTAAAATCAACCAACACATACACACACACATTTTCTACTCCGAACTACGGAGCTCTGATTCCTCATCCTCGAATGAGTGATACGTAGGCACGAGGGCTCCAATCCTTGACGAGCACCATAATAAAAAACCCAAAATCCCTCTCTTTCGCACATTCTTTTGAAAATAAAATAATAATGAGATAAATCCCCATATACGTAGACAAGTCAAATGGTTCTCATGGAGTACCATGGACGTGAGGGATGGTAATACCTTTCCCTTACGTAATCGACTTCCGAACAAAAATCTCAGTTGCGAGACTTATTCCTTATCCCTTTTTAGCGCTTCTCATACGCATATCTTTTTGAGGGTTTTATCGAATATTTGCCCTCGCCTCTCTGATAGAGGCACACAAATAAAATTTGGTGGTGACTCTTCTGATTTTGCCTCTCTTTGGCATTTCTTTAGTCCCGATTTCATTATCATGAAATCCTGGTAGCGACAGTTGCTGCAATGTTCTTTCTGCTTCTGTGTTGATTCACTCCTGAGAAGTTCTGGAAAGACGATATGTTATTGTTGCAATGTTCTCTCCGCTTCTGCTTTTGGATGTGACTCTGATTGTCAAGCTTCTGAAGAATGGCAAGCTTCTGAAGTTTTGTTACTCAACTGAAGACTCTGAATATCTCAAGCCATACACTGACGTGGTTAAGGTTCTTACTGAAGATTCTGAAGATTCTAAAGTTATGTTACTCAGCTGAAGACTCTGAAGATCTCAAGCCAGACCTTGACGTGTTCAAGGTTTTGACTGCAGATTTTGATTTCAGCTATATGTTTCTTCTTTTCATGTTTCATCAATTGTTTCTCAAAAGCCAATGAATTTGAAGATAAGATCAAAGTGGATACATGATCAAATAGTACATAGTATAAATCAAATATTCCTTCCACTACCTTAAATCATGGGCGAAGGAAATTACTACTCTTCACACTTGTCACTATTCCATTTATGGACAACTGCATTTATGATATCCCCGAATTTCCCTCCAATGGTACCTTCCTTTTGCTATATAAGTGGGATTTGGAGACTTGAAAAATATGTTTTCTACGTGAAAAAGCCATCAACTTTATGCATAGTTTTTCTTTAAGTATTTGTTTTTCATTTGTGTAAACGCTGCTTGTGTAGAAGCAACTTGTAACACAAAAAGCTTTATTCAAACTTGTTTGTTTGTATTTCCTTAAGGAAACTAGGTTTTAGTCGGATCCTTGAGAAGACAAAGAAAGTTGTTCTTTGTGATTTTCCTTAAGGATACTAGATTTAGTCAGATCCTTGAGAAGACAAATAAAGTTATTCTTTGTGGTTTTTATGTAACTTGTTTTACTATAATGGATTAAGTCCTTGTGTATAAGGCGAAATCACCTTGGCGGGTGGACTGGATTAGCTTTGATTTCAAGCGAACCAGGATAAAAATCCTTGTGTCTTTCTCTCTTTGTACTCTTGTTTGTGTGAAGATTTTGAGTTGGTAAAAAGCCTTTGTTTTTAAAACCCAATTCAAACCCCCATTTCTCATGTTTTTCACACATTCACCAACTTCAATCCGAAAAATTCAAAAAACATCCTCAAGCTTTGGAAAGTACTCAACATGTCTCTCATCTCACCTTGACTCACTCATTTGATAGGGTAGTTTCTCAATCAACATGCAAAATAGTTTATACTGAGTTTGATCATGTTCTAATATAATTCGTAAAAGAAATCAAAACACACATATTTGAGGGTTTTTCGGTTGTATCTTGGCTTATGTTCGGGTAGGACATTTTTGGAAAAGAAGGTTTAAACATTTGAAGTTAGGTGTCTAGTTCTCATTCTTTTAGCATACCATTTTGCTCCTTATTTATGGTACTAGAGATATTGCTATTGTGGTCTCAGTATGCATTTTGCATTCTTTTTATCTTTTTTTTTTTGAAGAAGTTCCGTTTTCCAACTTCTTATTTTCTCAAAATTTTGAAAATTTGATCATTTTCTCTATTACCCCAACCCCAAACTTTAAACTTTACTCACTTCTAAGAGCAACCCCAGACTTATTTTTTTCATAAAACTTAAGAGCTTAAACATTTCTACCTAACTCTAAATAGAGGGGGAAAGATAAAATCTTTCAAGTCATATGGCTAAGAAATAAGGCTAAGTCACCGAAAGAAAGGTAAAGCTCAAAATGGTTAGCAATTGATGTATCCTATTACTGCATGGTGGTTAAAAGGCTCAAAGTTCAAAGCAAACAACTACCTCAATATGTGTCAATCAAACCAAAAAAAATTTAATAAGAAATAGTTCAAATTTGATAAAATAATAATGCATGGGTACACTCAATAAAAGGAATAGTAAATAATGTATTTTTTTTTAGCTCAAACCTTGCTAGTTAAGGTATCTGAAGGTTGAGTACAAGCCCATTGATTCCTTTTTCATCCTTTGCATTAAATTTGGAAGTTACTTTCCTAATGATAAAGTTTCCTCATATGGTACTTTTGGTTCATTTGTTCAATGCTACAAGTGTAAATTTTTGTAAATCTGAAAGAAAGAACCGCTAGAAACTTATTCATTAAAGATAAACATTACTGAATTAATACAATGGGGGAAAAGTACTTATAAGTGTCATTACTCTTTGTTAAGTATACATTCGGAAAAAAAAACTTCTAAAAATAAAGAAAACTAGTTAGATGTCTTTTCATATGTTATCATTGCAGAAAAGATCATGAATGTCATTCATAATGTCGTTGAAATCGTCATTTTGTTGGGTCCATTCTTATCTCATGTTCTCTCTTCTCCTTGCTTGCTCTTGATCTTGACTGGTGAAGTAATTCTCCATCTCTTCAGCGGTTGTAAAGCATGCTCTTAAACTTTGAGTAGGCATGTGGTCTTCTTGCTGGTAGTAGAAGTCTCTAAATACAGAAGCGAATCTCGAGGGTTCCACATATAAAATGGGTGGAACTTTCGATATCCACCTTGTAACCCCCATTTCATGAGCTTCCATTCTTCTTTGAAACTCTAATGCTTGTTGATTTCCTTACATTTGCCTGGCTGCTGCTGCACCTGATGTTAGTATAATTTTACGTCATTTCTTGTCGGGGTATCTTCTTGATCATGTTGAGCTGCTTCTGTTGGGTGATTATATTGCAACCTCCTAATTATTGAAGCAATGATAGGTGCTTTTGGACCTATCATCTCGTTATTAGGGTAGATAGGCACTCTGACTCTCCTACACAATTCATTAATAACACAAAAATACCCATAATAAAAGTCTTAAACATCGCTTCATAGTAAATTGTGATTGGTTAGAACCGACTTCTAAAGACTGCACAAAAAATGAGGCCCAAGCCCTTAGAATCTAGCGAAATTCAGTTGTTTTAAGGCGCAACGCTTACACATACTCAACCACCTATTATGCCTCTGGCCTACAAAAAACCTCAAATATTTATTGGGCCATGGCTTTGTTTATCACCCTATTCTCATTTATATAGGTTCTAAGCGCTCATACAGGAGGAGGTTAAAGATTAAAAAGAGAGTTAATAACAATAGGAGAGTAATCAATATACTTACCTCGCACATAAGAAGTGTGGGTGCCCACTTTCCTAAATGACACATTTGCATAAAATTCTAGGCCTATGGTTTTATTGGTTTCTTGAATTAAACTATTGAAACTTACCCAATATCGTTATTGCAATATTTCTACCACCTCTCTTAAGCCTCTTAGGTATTCACATGCAAATGCTCTCTCCCCTCATAATATGGTAATCAACCAAATTGAGATATTTTTCCACATTAGCCTCTAAAGAAAACTTGAGATTGGGAAAGGTTGAAACATTAAGTGTGGGGGAAGCTCTTGAAGATGAACCTCTTGTAACTCTTCCTTTTTTTGAAGCCATGGTGCCTGCAACAACACAACAAAATAACACTGCACAGAGAAAAAGTATTAAGCAGAGATTATGATAAGAGGGAATTGGTGAATAAGAAAGAGTAGAAAGAGAGTTGTGAGGATAAGAGATTCAAAATCTCTATTTATATGCCATGTTTTCATTGCCATCATGCACATCATGTATCCATCACGCACACGATGCTAACGGTTTTACCAACGCCTCTCAGCCAACGTCTATATCGTGCATGTTATACGTCCATCACGCTCGCGATACTAATGGTATTCAGATTCCCCCCAACGTCTTTATCGCGCGCGTTATGCAGACATTGCACACGTGATTCAGCCCTATCACATGTGCAATGACTTGCGTGATTATTCCAGGGGCTTCCTTCTTTTATTTTTCTCTTATTCTCTTTTGTTTTTTCTTTCTTTCTTATCTTTCACCTGCCTTCCTTTCTTGCACAACAACACACAAAAATACATGTTTTCAAAAACAAAGTAAAACTTAAAAATTTAAACACTTACTTACTAATGGGTTGCTTCCCATCCAACGTTTCTTTTCCGTCATTAGCTTTACAATTCATGCCTAAGGCACGTCAGGCACAAGGGAGACCATCACCCCGAATGATTTACCTTTGTTCCTTCCTTTGTCAATCTTACTACCTTTTTCTTCCATCTGGTAGCATGTTTCATATCATCTATGTACGGTGTCCATTCATACACATTAAACACCACTTTTTCCTTGTTGAACTTCAAGCTAAGTTCACCGGTTTCAACATTTATTAATGCCTTCACGGTTGCCAAGAATGACCTTCTGAGAATCACTGAACCACCCGTGCCTCCCATCATGTCGACTACCACAAAATCTGCAGGAAAAACTAGACTGTCGACATGTACTAACATGTCTTGTAAGATACCATGAGGGTAAGTGACAAATAAATCAACTAAGGTAAAAGTCATATTACTCAGTATAAGCTTTCCCAAATTCAATTCTTTAGGCTTATTAAGGGGAATTACATTGATACTTAACCCTAAATCACATAAAGTGTGTGGGGTATTTACCCTACCGATGATGCAAGAGATTGTAAACTTACATGGATCTTTCAGCTTTGGTGGCAGTGTTTGGGGTACTGCCATCTCACATTTCTCAGTCATGTTTACGTGTTCTTTGTCCAACTTCTTCTTTGTACCATTTAGCAATGCCTTCATAAATTTAGCAAACTTGGACATTAGCTCTAAAACTTCATGGAAAGAAATACTTACCTGAAGCGTGGTCAATATATTTTTAAACCTGGTAAACAACCCTGCCTCATTTTCCTGTAATGGTTTCTTCTTAATTATTGGATATGGCGGTTTTATGTAATCAGGTAATTCTGGATTAAAGTCATTAAGAATATGCTTCTTATTCCTTCTCCAAGGGGATTTTTTTGTCTATTAATTATTCAATGGTGACTCTCTTCTCATCCTGGTCACTCTTATTTTTACTTTTCTCTTTCTCAGCCATACTCCTTCCTCTTCAATCAAGTCCTCTTCCATTATTTCATCCTCGTCTATGTGGGTGATTACCTCAAAACTTGTTTCTACAGCCTTGTAAGTCTCATTTTTATGATTATCCATAGTGTTACCTGTAAATCCTCCACTACAACCAGGTAAAATTACTATTTGTCGAGATAGTTGGCCAATTTGCATCTCTAACATTTTTATAGACGCATCATGGTTCTTACTCATTATTTCAGGTTGTTTATTCACTTGTTCAAAACTAACCTAGGTTGCCTGGATGAATTTTTATAGGGTCTCTTCCAGTGGTGAAGGTTTCCTTTGGATTGTAACTTATTGATTTTGTTGAATACCTTGATTAGCACTTGTGTTCTAGTTATTGCTCAATCTAAAATTTGGATGATCCTTTCATTTGGGATTGTATGTGTTGGAGTAAGGGTTATTTTTCTGAAAATTAGCAAATTGAGCTTATTCACTCGATCCTTCCAAAAAACACGTTCCATTTGCATGTCCCTTTCCACATAAATCACACCTAAGTGCTTATACCCGACTCACATTAGCTTTACTCAAGCTGGTTTCAGCTAGCTTTTTATTCAATAATTCAATTTGGGCTAAAAGTGTAGTATGAGTATCAGTAGCTAACATACCTTTTTATGTGTCTACATTTTTAGTTTTTTACCGACCTTTCACTCTTTAAAGGATATTCATTCAAGCACATCTTTTCAAACAGGTCTTTAACTTGTGATTCAATCATTGTTATGATCGTGCCTCCTGCAAAAACATCTAGCAGTATACGTGTTTGACTCTTAAGGCCTTTGATAAAATTATGAATTTGCTCCATGTTATTCATATTATGATTTGGGCACCTACGTATTAAAAGTTTAAACCTTTCCCGTGAGTCAAACAACAATTCAGTTTCCTGCTGCTCAAAATTTGTAATTTCCATTATTCGCTCAACAAACTGAGCGGTGGTGAAGAATCTTTCCAAGAATTTGTCCTCAAACTCTTTCCACGTCTGTATAGTTCCATTTAGAAGTAAAAATAACCAATCTTTAGCTCTTCTAACAGCCTCAACTTGACTTGGTCTTCCATGACCTCAGTTGGCCTGCACGTCGAGGTTGTTTCGTAGAAGCGAGCAAGGTGCTCCCACAGGTCTCTAATTGCGTTCCCGTTGAATGGATTGTCTCTAAAACCTGAAAGCACATAACTCTTTATATCAAAGTTAATGGGGTTTGCCGGTACAAACCCTCTAGAAATTTGTCCTTCGTTAGTCCTTTTGCAACAATCCCTTATAATGGATGGTGGTATGACTGCCATGGTGATTTCCTCTACAAACTCCGAAGAAATCAGTGAATTGTCTTCTAATAAGATCCTTTGAGCCAGAGTCGCTTATCTAACTGATCTCCTGATGGCATGTGTAGTTGTTTCATTTTCTATATCAAACAGTGCCAATGCCAATCCTGAGTTGCGCATACACAAACAAGAAATACCTTAGTAGCACTATAATTAAATAATTAATGAGAAAATATAGAAAAAAATTAAAACTAAATAAACAAACGTTGCACAAGCGTTGCCTTATTGAAATTATCAACAGTTCCCGACCATGGCGCCAAAAACTTGATGACTTTTCGGCAAGTGTATCGATAATGTCGAAGTAATAAAAAATTTGAATCCATGGGGACTATTATTTAATAAGACAATAATTATGCAATATTTAGAAAATATTAAATCGGGGGGGGGGGGGGGGGGGGTCGAGTGTTAATGCAAAAAGAAAGTAAAGTGTTATGTCGATGTATTGCATAAATGATATTGTTGCTACAATTCCACGACGAATTAACAAAACCGCTATACCCAATTCCTTGGTGTATAGCTCACTAATCTATACTCGGAGTTTCCTATCCCTAGTACACCAACGTAAGCAAGATTAAGCAATGCAATAGAATATTAATTCCTAAGCCATACTTGAGGTCTCTTATCCCTATTCAACTGGTGTAAGCGTAACAATTTCCCTAGGTCCAACACATAAACTAATGGTTAATATTCCCTATACACCTAAAATCAGATTAAAATAGTATCTCACATAAAAAAAAACATTAAGAACAAGGTGCAATTGAATAAAATTATAACTCAAATTATTCATGTAATATCAAATCAACCATATGTCCCAACAATATCAAAATAAGTTCATCAAACAAAACCTAACCCAAAGAGAATTAGCTACACATAATGTAAATTACAATACCAAATACAACTAAGAGGTTTACATAAGAGATTCCTTTAAGAACTGACCTCTAGTGGCTTCAAATGCGCTCCAAATACGCCTTCCGGTGTTGTAAATCGCCACCTGTAGTGTAAAATCATAGAACCCTTAAAAAACACCAAACATTCCCTTTTATACCAGTCAAATCAGTCCAGAACGCGTCAGAATAGGCCCAGAAAAGACCTATCACATGCACGATGCTGACTTTGGCTTTCTATCACGTGCACCATGTTGCGCGTGATTATTCTAGTAGCTTCATGTTTTTTGCACTTTTTCACTTGATTCTCACTAAGTCCTTATTTCTTCATACTTACTCATTTTTGCACCTTTCTTTGGTCTTTCTTGTTCTTTTTTGCTCCTCTTTAACTTGTTTTGATCCCTTTCTTTGACCGAAAACTTGAAATGATAGAGTGTGATCATATGGCTAGGTACTTATTGTGTCCAATCCAAATCATATTCATCTATCTCATTGAATTCACTATCATCCAAATCATCATTATTTATTAATAATAAAAGGCTTTTTCTTTATTACGTTTGTTTAATAAAGTCCATAGAATAGCTAGTCCATTTAATGTATCAAGTGTGACTTGATCATGAGATCACATTAAATATAAGGACACTATTCTTAAAGTATCCGTAGCCGAGTTTTATTGTGAAGTGGGATAACATTAAAGCATTAAGACTATTATGTATATAGACTGATGATCACATCTCATGGATCATGGATAATGAGTTATCAAGTCTTAAACATAGGTATGAATATTAAGAGTAATATTTATACTGGATTGACCCGCTATGAGAATACTATATAAAAAGTTATACAAAGTGTCATAAGTTATTCTCATGGTGATAATGGTGTATACCACTCTTCGACCTGAAACCACTATGGACCCTAGATGTAGAGTCGAGTGCTTTATTGTTGATCAAACGTTGTCCGTAACTAGATAACCATAAAGACAGTTGATGGGTACTCCATGAAGCATGTTGAGGGACATGAGTGACCTAGATGGAATTTGCCCATCCTGTCTAACAGGATAAATGTCTATGGGTCCAATATTGAACTGGATAAGGATGACACAGTCTATGCCTTGTGTTCAATATAGACATAAGGGCAAAAAGGTAATTATGCACATAAGTATTATTCTAGAAGGATTTGTCAGATCACATGACATTTTCGTGTCTTGGGTAGCAGTGATGTGTTGCTAGATACCGCTCACTATTTATTATGTTAAATACATGATTTAATATAATTTCCAATGCCACGAAAACCTACAGGGTCACACACAAAGGACGGATTGATGAGAGATAGAGTAACTAAGGAACACCGTAAGGTACGGTGCACTTAAGTGAGTTGTAGAATATCGTAAGGTACGATGTACTTAAGTAGAATACAAAATATGGTAAGGTACCATGGGCTTAAGTGATTTTGGGATATTATAAGATATGGGCCAAAATACACTTAAGTGGGCTTTTAGCTTGAAGCCCACACAAGTGGTTCTATAAATAGAATCCTTGTGCAGAAGCATTCATTGCGGTTGCATTATTTTCATTTTCTCTTTCTCTTTCTCTCTCTCTCTCTCTCTCTCTCTCTCTCTCTCTCTCTCTCTCTCTCTCTCTCACTCACTCACTCACTCAAAGCCTTCATTCGTACCAGCTAGCACTGAGATTGAAGGAATTCGTTCGTGTGGACTGAATAGAGACGTTGTCATTATTCAATGTTGGTGATCGCTCCGTAGATCTGCATCAAAGGTTTTGATTGTCACAAGAGATCTGCACCAAAGGTTTCAATCGTCACAAGAGGTAAATATTCTATCACTGATCATGACCATTCGTAAGGATCTCTAAAGGAGAAAATTTTAATTTCCGCTGCGTTTTGGACCGCAATTCTCCTTCAAAAAAGACCTATCACGCGCACGATGCTGACTTTGGCTTTCTATCACGTGCACCATGTTGCGCGTGATTATTCCAGTAGCTTCATGTTTTTTGCACTTTTTCACCTGATTCTCACTAAGTCCTTATTTCTTCATACTTACTCATTTTTCACCTTTCTTTGGTCTTTCTTGTTCATTTTTACTCCTCTTTAACTTGTTTTGATCCGTTTCTTTGACCGAAAACTTACAATGATAGAGTGTGATCATATGGCTAGGTACTTATTGTGTCCAATCCAAATCATATTCATCTATCTCATTGAATTCACTATCATACAAATCATCATTATCATCCTGAACAAAGTCTTCATCTTCCTCACTCTGAAATTCCTCTCTCTGCTCATCCTGGACTTCTTCCGTCTCCTCTAAATGGTCTTCATCCTTATCCTCGAGATGAACTTCATCATTTGAGTCAATATTTATTGTGTCTTGTCGAGCTTTAATATACTCCCTTACTCCATCTTCTATTACAACATTAAGTTCATCTACTATATGTTCAACATATATATTAACATAATCATAACCTTTCATATCTTCCCTAAATTTTAGAATATCTTTATCATTGTTAATAGGTATACGTCCATGCTCAAGTGAAAACTTTGAATCGTGGTACCACATAAATTTGACTCTTACATAACCTAATGACTTAGTTACTTTGAATATCTCCATATACGATATCGAATCGACATCCCATTTCGAATTCAACTCATATATCTTTCTATCTACATATAACTTGCAAGGATAATGAAACAAACTCCCTCCATGACTAATTCTGAGTTTTACTGCATTTATCTTAGTTGGCCTACACAAAAACAAAACGAACAAACAACAATAACCATATCAGAACCAATTTGAAAAGCATATAAGTACAACTACTTTCACACATTGAACAACCATCATATCAGTAAGACAGAAAATAACTATCATATCAATACAATTTTTAGAACATACTACAAAAACCAACAACTATCATATAAGTATATAAATTAGTTTTGAATATACACACCTTGAACAAAATTATGGATCTTCCTTTGTCCAAGATGAGGATGTATCGTAAGAGACCCACATTCCACTGCAGTTTGACATTAAAATTAAATTTAGGGTTTAAATTTGTTTTCGTCAACAACAACCATATCAGAACCATCAATAAATGAAAATAATCAAAGGATACCTAGTGAAATTAGGGTTCATTTTCGTCTTCTAGGTTTCGAATCAAATGCTCCTATCGTCGTCGTCGCTATGCTCTCATCGTCGTCTTCGTTGTGCTTTTCGTCTTCTGGATTATGGAACCAAATGCTCAGTTTAACTTTAACACATGTGTTAATTAAACATTACATTAATTAATAAAATATAATTAAAAATAACTTTAAAAATTACATTAATAAAAAAAAATCATTTTATTAAGTGCCACGTATTAAAAAAATTGACACATCACCGTTTTTTAATGAAAAATAGGTATGAGATGAGGATCAAAACTGTTTAAAAAATAAATAGAGGAATTAATTTTATGAGTTGAGCAAAATAGGGGACCAAAATTCTAGTTTAGCCTTTTAATCTTTAAACGATTTAATCATTACAATCGTCTTTTTCAAAAATACAACCATCAAAATAGTTAAAGTTAAAAAAATAAATTTTAATACATCACACAAATATGTATCATACAAAGTCATATCTCTCTTTTAAGATTTTTTTACAAAAATAACCCATTTTTTCAAGGAAATTCCCAAAATACCTCTGGTTTCAAAAAAAATCCCAAACTACCCCACTTTTAGAAGGAGGCGCCAATTCAATTGGCGACTCCTCTTAAGAATTGAATGGATACGTCAATTGGATTGGCTAGGGCATGTGCCCTAGCCAATCCAATTGGCGCCCATGTGTATTACTTGAGAGGAGGCGCCAATTGGATTGACACCTCAGTGTAAAATGCATTTTTTTTGCTAAATGGTCAACGTGATACATAAATTTGAAATAGGACCAATTGATATTAATAAAATTATCCGTTTACACAAAAAAGCCTAATGGTGATGACCGGGATCACCTAACCGGCCTCCGGTCCCACATCCCCTAACTACCCTAACTCGTGGCCCTAACCCGCGTTGATGATTCACCACTGGTGTTTGAGCATCTGAGGGGCCAGGAGCGTCACTACCAACTACAGGAGATGACCTATTTAGGTAGTCAGACAATTCAATATAGTCTTCAGTATGCATTGAAGGCGTACCGCCGTAGCTGAGTTCATGACCCATGTCAGAGTAGTTGGGTTGTGGTTGACTCATTGGTGGGCGACCAGGACGGTTGAAGGGAGACATGGGTGTGAATGATGCATCGAGGAATGGTTGGAAAGGTTGTTGAGGTGTTTGGTAGAGATAAAGTTGTTGGATGTTTTGGTTTTGTGAGGTTTGAGCTTCTTGGCTATGGTAGGAGGAAGGGCGGTTGGTGTTAAATGATCGTTGGATGTTCTAGCTAAGGCAACTTTGGTAGGGTGATATGGTGGATGCGAAACAATGTTGGGTCTCAGATGCCATTCTCCTAGGCTTGCTGGGGGATCTGGGATGTTTTGGGGCATACCAAAGTGCAACTTCACACGACCACTGTTGTGCATCTCCATAGTTGTGAACCGTATTATCGGTGTGCATGCAGTCCATACGGCTGCGTCTTCAGCGTTGACCTCATGGTCATGATCCAAATTAAGGTATGGACGCCAAATGAACTGAAATGTGAAAGAATATAGGATTATAATCTAGGTAGAAGAAGTTAACAAATTATAAAGAAATAATGAAGTTATTATCCTTACGTCTGTCGGTCGAAGGTGATCCAACAAATTGCGATACTGAGTAATACAATGTCTAGGACATCTGTTATAACTCATACCACGTGCAGACCATCTAGACAAAAAAGATAAGAATATTAGTTAGAGATAATAATCTTTAAAGAAGTAAGTAAAGATATAGCAATTTAAACAACTTACTTTTGTGCATACGGGAATGTGAAAGAGTTGTTGTTGACGGGTGATATGGACAATAGTCTTGACCAACCCCATGCTTGTAGCAAAACAGCACATCTAAAAAATGTAGATGTGTCTTTGTGTGAGTTTTTGCACAAGGAGCTATAGAGACAGGCTAGACAAGCAGATCCCCAATTGTAACTTCCTATTCTATCTACATGTCTAAGTAAAGGTAAATACATAATATGCATGTTATAACCACTACCTTCGGGAAATAAAAACAAACCAATTAAAAGCATAATGTAACACCTAGTTTTTATTATTCGAGCATCTTCAGTGGAATGCTCATCTAAGTATAAACTATTATAGTATGACTTAAGGCGTGAAAGGAGTATACCTTGACCTATTGAGTTATCATCTATCAAATCAGTCTCCAAGAGGTCCATGCAAATTGAATTTGCATAGTTGGTTTTACCATTAACAACCTTACCTTCAATGCGCAGTCCCAAAAGCATGTAGACGTCTTCTAATGTCACGGTACACTCACCGGTTGGGAACCAAAATGTGTGTGTCCCTGGACGCCATCTTTCGCATAAAGCAAGAATGAATTTGTTATCTACGGACCAAGATAAAATCTTGCTTATATGACCAAAACCAGCGAGTTCAACATAAGGTTGAATCATCGAGTCCATATGGACATATTCGTGGACCCAAGTCCGGAACCTTGAAACATCCTATAAAAGAAAGAACAAAAAACTTAACTAAGTTGGTATGTTATTAAAAGGGACTCTATTAAAACAAATAACAAAATAAGAAAATGCTTACATAAGTTGCTATGTTTGCAACCGTTCCTCTATGCGATTCGCCCATTGTGAGGATATACATTTTGACGGGGATGAAAGCGGTTGGTGCAAATGAAACTACAAGAAGTTATTGCAGATGAAATTGTAGAAGAAGTAATGAGAGTGATGGTGTGGAAGAAGTGTTAATGGTGTGGTTGTATTTATAAACAAATGAATGAGTGCATGAAAAGTTATGCTTGCATGTTGTCTCCAATTGAATTGGCGCCCATGTGCATTTTATACATGGTGTCGCCATTCAAATTGGCGCCTCCATAAGGACATGAATGCAAGACCTAAGTCCGATTGCTTGGTTTCGAGGTCTGCATGCATGCAAGACAAGGTGTCGCCAAATGGATTGGCGCCCATGTGCAAGGAATGAATGGGGGCGCCAATTCAATTAGAGTGTGTGTCTGCATGTGTGACACGTGGTTGTCCTCTCTCTTGCATGCTGAACATGTCACTTTTTAGTAGCTTGCATGGTTGACACATCATTTCGGACTAGCTTGCATGTGCGACACATCACTTCGAACTAGCTAGCATGTGAGATACTTCACTCACCTATTTAAGTGTCTTACTATCAACATCCAAGACACATCACTCACATTCATCTGCAACAAGAAAATAGTTTTCATCTGTACAATGTCATCTTCACCAAAATACAGTGTCAACGTTCACTGCAACGGTGAAACATACGAGTATGAGTTATATGGTTTTTGTTTTCGAAACACTGATACCATTAGACTTACGATCAAGAGAAATGCAACCTTCTTGCATTTGAAAAAAGAGTACAATCATGTATAGGACTGGGTATCGTGTCAAAGATCACGTATCAAAATCCAATATTTTTTGAGAATAGTCAATGTAAGTTTTTCCCGCTTAAGGTACGAGACAATGAAGATGTTGAATACATGTTTGTTAGTCATGAACATTCAGGCTGCAACTGTATTGAGTTGTACATTACTCTTCAACCATGTATACCATCTCAATAGTCTCAAATAACCAGTCAGGATGAATCTGGTGAATTTGATCCACAATGGTCAGATGACGTCAACCCAGAAGCAGAAGCAGAAGTGGACATCATTGATGAAGAAGAAGAGGAGACCGCGATACAGGTTGATCACATGCTGAACAATGACATTGAAGAGGATGATCAACCACCACCAATACCTTTTAGTCGTGTCTACAATCCGCCTCAATATATGACAAATATGGATCTGCACGACGATGAAACATCCAACAGTGTTTTCTTTAACCCGTATCCATGATCAAAAGGCGAATTAAAGGTGGGAGACATGTTTCGTACTAAAGAAGAATGTGTGCGAGCTATCAAAAAATTCCACATGAACAACTCTGCTGATTTTACAGTGAAACACACTGATTCAAGAAGGTATGTTATAGAATGTCGTAACATCCTTTGTAATTTTCAGTTGGCTGCGTCTTACAAAAAGAAAAACGACTCTTGGGAGATCGCTTCAATAAACCCACCTCACAATTGCATTGCAACTAACGTTGAACAAGATCACCGTAAACTAAGCGCTGCATTGATATGTCAAGACATTCTACCGTTGGTTAATAAATGCACATCAGTGAAGGTGAGTATAATTATATCCCATATCAGAACAACATATAATTACACTCCATCTTACAAGAAAGCCTGGATTGCGAGGACAAAGGCTGTTGAACAGGTATTCGACAACTGGGAGGATTCATACAAAGAATTGCCACGGTTTTTATGGGCACTAAAAACATATGTCTCAGGAACTGTGGAAATTATAGAGACATTGCCAGCAATGATGCAAGACGAAACCTGTGTTACAGGCAATATAATCTTTCACCGTCTCTTTTGGGCGTTTGACCCATGCATCAAAGGTTTCACATTCTGCAAACCTATTATTCAAATTGATGGCACCTGGTTATACGACAAATACAATGGTACTTTGCTTATGGCGGTTGCACAAGACGGCAACAACAATGTCTTTCCCATTGCTTTTGCTCTGGTTGAAGGTGAAACGACTGGTGGATGGGGTTTCTTTCTTCGACATCTCATAATGCATGTGGCTCCACAAGCCAATCTTTGTTTGATTTCTGATAGACATGCTGCCATTGAGAGTGCCTACAACAAGCATGACAACGAATGACATGATCCTTCTTCAACCTATGTCTATTGCATTAGACATATTTCACAAAACTTCATGCGTGCAATAAAAGATAAGAATCTTCGCAAGAAGGTGGTGAATGTTGGGTATGCTCTAACTCAACTGTCATTTCAATATTATCGTGATGAAATTAGATTGTCTAACGAAGATGCTTGGAGATGGCTAAATAACATACCAGTAGAGCAGTGGACAAGGGAATTTGATAGAGGTTGTCGATGGGGACACATGACAACAAACCTTGTGGAATGCATGAACGGGATATTCAAAGGAATTAGAAATCTGCCAATAACCGCCTTGGTAAGATCGACCTATTATAGGTTGGCTTCTACGTTCGCAACCAAAGGTGAAAGATGGAGTGCGGTGTTAATGTCTGGACAAGTATTCAGTGAGTGTTGCATGAAAGTTATGAAAGAGGAGAGTATCAAAGCTAGCACACACGCTGTAATAGTCTTTGACCGTCATAGGCAAAATTGCAGCGTCTAGGAAACGATGGACCACAACGAGGGGAGACCAAATTTAGCCTATGCTGTTAGACTAAACAGAAGTTAATGCGACTGTGGAAAATTCCAGGTCTTCCGCATTCCTTGCTCCCATGTCATTGCAGCATGCGCATATACTCGTCAAGATGCTTACAACCATTTATCTGATGTGTACAAGGCCGTCACCGTCATGAATGTATATAATCAAAGCTTCTCGGTACTACCAATAGAGGAATACTGGCCTCCATATGAAGGTGATATAGTTTGACACAACGACGGGATGCATAGAAAGAAAAAAGGAAGGGCAAACAACACACGTATTAGGACAGAAATGGATTCCATACATAAAATGATAAGATTATGTAGTATTTGTCGTCAACTAGGACACAACAAGAACAACTGTCCCAATCGAGGAGCATCATCCGGGTCTTAAGCTTTTTGTAACATTGTATTTTTGTAACCTTCAATCATTATATATCATTAAGTTTTTGTTACAACGAGGTTCACAACAAACATCAATACAAAATAAGCTAACTGAAAACATAAAATTTCTAACTGATTACAACAATCAAATTGATGTCATCTCGACCGAACATAATTTCCCTAACATCCTTATCAGTCTTCATTCCCCCTTCTGGTATTTTCCCATCTAACCGATGAACCAGCTCCCTCTTCAGTTAATCGAACGTAGTGATGTTCCAGAACAACATCAACATCTGAGGTTTGTCTCTCGCATAAATCACCTTTCCGTATCGGCGACGAACACCAAACATGATTGCCAAATGATTAATTGAGATGTGGAACAATGACTCACACAACACATCTATTTATAACAAAAAATCGCATTTTACACTGAGACGCCAATCCAATTGACGCCTCCTCTCAAGTAATACACATGGGCGCCAATTGGACTGGCAATCCAATTCGCGCCTCCGTTCAATTTTTAAGAGGAGTCGCCATTGAATTGGCGCCTCCTCCTAAAAGTGGAGTAATTTGAGATTTTTTTTAAAACCAGTGATATTTTGAGAATTTCCTAGAAAAAATGAGTTATTTTTGTAAAAAAATCCTCTTTTAAATATTTATTCCAAGATCATATACAATATTTTGGATTTTGATTAAAGACATCTTAAATTAAACTTTATTTTAAAAATGTGATTATTATTAATATTTTTATTTATTTGTTATTTCAAAATATAAACATATTAAAATTATTTACTCCAACACAAACATTCTAAGAACTATCTTTCAAAGTTAAATACTTTTGATGATTTCTTTTGAAAAATGAATGTCCTAATTATATTATGTATATACTTTTGAAAAATTCTAGAAATCCTTCAAAATTAACATACCAATAAGATAGTCGACTGATAAATATTCATCTTTTATTAAAAAATATTCATCTTTTATTCAATTTTAGTATTCTAAAATTCAAAAAAATAAAAATTTAATAAAAAACAATGATATTTTTTATAAAATCTTTAAAATAGTTTTTATAATTATAACAAATAAATTATTAAGAAAATTAATATTTTATATAAAAATACATTTTTATAAAGGAATAATTTTTGAGTTAAATTGTTATGTATTATCAATTATCAATTTAAAACTTTTTACACCATAATTATTTAAATGGATTACTTAAAAAAATAAAAATAAAAATCAAATACTCTAAATAAATCAACTATTATTATTGAGAGTATAGAATATCTTTATACTATCAATACATTTTGAACTAAATTCATAATTTTTTTCATATGAAATCATTAATATATAAATTTTTTGTCTAAGAAAGAAATGATAACTCAATTAATACGCATTTTCTCAAATTTAAATAATTTAATAAAACCCTCAAATTTATTTATAAATTATTTTATTAATTAACTTGATATTTCAATATAATATATTTTAAAATAATAATTTGACTGTACATAAATTAATATATATATATATATATATATATATATATATATATATATTAAGAATGAAACTAATTACTTTAGAATTATTTTTTTTAATAAATAAAATAAATAATAATGTTTCAATTTTTAATCAATTCATTTGGTCAGCAATATTTAGCAATATTTTTTTATAAATAAAATAAATAATAATGCTTTAATTTTTAATCAAGATTTTAAGCGAGATTTTGATGAATTAAATTTAAAATTTTGGTTAGCATGAGAAATATATATTTTTGCTATCTTCCATGATTATAAGTTTGTACAACAAAAAAAAACTACTTTTCAAACATGCAACACTTGTGTGTTAGTACATCACTTGTCTTTAAAAAAAACATCATTAAACCTATAGAAAATTTGAACTATAAATCATGATTCTAACAAAACTTGTTTTTAGTGATAAAATCAAATATATCTTTATTTTTTAATTTTATTTTAGTTAATGGTTCTTTATTGCTATCATATCCTCTTAAGCATAAATATTTTACTTATTTTATAAAAAAAATCATGTTATTAATATCTAAGATAGTCTTTTTTAGATTTGGTAATTTACAAAATAGACATCTTTTACAAATTAATTTGACCATATTACCCCCACTAAATTTGTCTCAATTCATTGAATACACAAAACAACTACTATAATATAAGACCAAAATAGGAAAAGAAGAAGAATAGAAGGAATAAAAATCTTATGAAGAAAATACTCATGAAAATAATAATTTTTCTATTAATATAGTTACAAAATAGTCAAAAAAATATAATAAAAAAAGTATGATAATAAAATATATTTGACTATATAGTAATAAAAAAGTTAGAATAAGAAAAAAATCACATTAAAATATTTTATAATGTAAAGTTATAAAATTTTGTCAAAATTAAAAAACATTATAATATTATTTTAATATTATTTTAATTAAATAAAAATTAGTGGATCCTTCACCTTCACCCTTTATTCATACCAGAGGAAGCAACAACGGCATCGTCGTCGTCATCACCACCCAGAAAACTCTCTGAGTCAAACTGATTCACTCACTTTCATACCCTTCTTCTTCGCTGATTTTGTTCCTTTTTCTTCAACTCTTTTCCTCAAAGTTTTGATTTTTTTTCTCTACACAGGTATGTCTTCAACTATTGTTTTCATAATCTTCAACCCCTTTTCATATATTTTGAAAAAAAAATTAGTTTTTTGGTGTTTTGAATCTGAAAACCTAGCTGGTAAGACTTAGTTTTTGTAGCTTCCCAATTGGATTGTGAATTTGGGGGGAAAATGAAAAATAAATTTGAAAGTTTAGTTTTTTAATTTTTACCCCTTTTGTTAAACCCTAGTTTTGGATCTTGGTTTGGAGTTTGAAGTTTGGTGCTTTTTCTTGCATTAGGTTTGGTTTTTATGTTTTTGCAATTATCTGTTCAGCTTTGTTTGTGTGTGTGTAAGTTGGATTTGATGATGAACTGAGTTTTTGCTGATGATTAAGTTGGCGGGCTGTGTTCAAGTTTGTTTGTTGCATTTGAAAAAGTTCTATCTGATGATTACTTAGTTCAGAGGATACTGATATGAGCTAGTAGGTGATTTGAATTGAGAGGGAAAAATGTTGCAATTAAAAGGGTGTTTAGTTGTTCTGTATTATTAGCTTTTGAGCTGTGAGTTTTGACTTAGTTATGGATCACGAGTGATTTGATTGAATTTGGTAACTTTAGTGTTGGATTTTGTTATTTATTACTACTTCATATATTGATTGGGATGATTTAGCAAAATGATCTGTTGCAAGTTTATATTCTGATTAGATTGTTAGAACAGTTGGCACTTCATGTAGATAGATACATTTTTCTTGGAATTAAGCTCCAGAAAACTTTTAATGAAAAGATTACAGTTTAGATAGTTGCATTTTATCTCAATGTTTTAAGTCTCATTTTGTAATTAATGACGTTTTTGTTGCCTTCTTGGAAAATGTTTTTGAGGGTTTGTTTTTTTGATTTTGTTTGTTTACAGATTTGCAGAAGCACCACAGAGAAATTTATATGTTTAGGTCAGTGTTGTCATTTATTTATGCATAGGCTGCAATGCTTACTATATCTTCCATGGGCTGCAACGCCATATTTATATGGCAGATTTTTGGCTAGCCGCCATAATCTGCCATTTTCGATTCTTACATTGATTTCAATATGAATGTCAAATTCAACTCATGAACATAATTTTGTGGAATGCAAGTTTAACAAGGAAGGCACAAATAGAGGTGAAAACAGGAAAACATATGATGCCCTAAGTATCACATTGAAATATGTTTGATCCAACTAAAAGTATGAAGCTTACGACATAGTTTGAATATGATTATTACAGAAAATGATAGGATAGCCCCTTTGTAAGATGTATGGTAGAGTACTGTCTTTGGTGCACTGATATGGTTGCGTCGGTTACGTGAACTATAACACCCTAGGAAAGCAGCGTGGACTAAAGTTTGGGATTTTGTATATGCTTTATGTTTTCCATTTTATAAGCTGACTGCAGTCTGGAGTTGATATTATGATTAGTGTCAGTCAGTAGATTTTGTCGTTTGTTACTCATTTGTGTTTGTATACTTGTAATTCAGAATACTAAAATTCTGCCTTCAATGTTTGAGAAGTGAAGTCAAATAATTCTTAGCCGATTGCTCAGTTTTTTCAAAACTTTGTTCACCTTTTATTTTTTGTTTGTGTAGTTGACGCCTGTTTGACTTTGAAAGACTTGCTGATACTTTTCATCATACAGTTTAGCTATTAAAGCTACTTATAGTGGTATGAGGCTTAGGGAAGTATGCCGGTTATAGTTGGAGGAAATGCACAGGTATCATGCTGGCAGCTGCACTAGTGCAGTTAATAACGGTACCGTAGGCAGGCCATCTTCTAGGGATACTGGAAGATCTGATTCTTCTTTTCCAGCCCACTTCCCTGTAAATTCAAGGTAAGAGAACCTTCCCTCTGTCACTTTTCCTTATTGCCAATTTATTCTTTCTTCTCGATATTAATGACTATAGCATATGTGATGTGTTGTGAATTCCAAAATATTATGGTTGTGTTGGCATAATTGTTTTTGCTCTAGTGTTTTCTTCTATGTTAGATAGTAGTTTATAGGTATTTTTTTTTTCCTAATTGATTAACATCATTTTGAAAATTGTAAACCTACCTCAGCCGGGTTCATTTGTTTCTTGAGCAATCAAATTGTTTTGCTTGATTTTCAATATATGAATTTGATTGCTCCAGAAGTTCATGAGTATCCTCTGCTTACAACCAATCATACATTATTCTTCCTTCCGCCTTACAAAATTAGTAAATGGGGGTTTAAAAGTTTTTACTACATTGATTTTGTTCTTTCTATATAATGGTTAAGTTTGCATGCTATTTTGTGTTATATTAGTGTGTCATATTGATGTGTCCTGCTAAACTATAAAGGACAACCATAGCGTTTTCCTATTATGTGATAAATTTTAATGCTAGTTTTTTTCCTTCTTAATTGTAATTATGTTTAAATCCTGAAAATTTAGCAAGTATTTATTGTTTGATCTACTATCCTATTTATATTTTTGATGCTGTGCTTGGATGGTATAATGGGCCAGAACTATGAAAACCTCATTTCCATCCTCACATTAGTGTATCAAATTGATTTGCATCCTATTTTGGTCTTCTAAAATACAACAGTGTCGTATTAGTTGATACTTGATTTATTTATTTATGACTTGAATCTTGAATTATTTTGAAGTTCATATATGATATATTATTGGCTCATGTTTTTATTTTTTGATACTTATGTTACTCATTTTCGACTAAAAATATCATATTTTTATTATTGATCATGTCTTACGATTCAGAAGAAGATTCGATTCACAATTTGAAAATAGGTCTTCCAATTCATAAATCGAATCCCGATTTGATAACCATGGGCTCAAGAAGTAAACAAAATATTAAAGGACAACCAAAGCGTTTTCCTATTATGCGGTAAATCTTAATGCTAGTTTTTTTCTTCTTAATTCTAATTATGTTTAAATTCTGAAAATTTAGCAAGTATTTATTGTTTGATCCACTATCCTATAGACGATTTTGATAGATGAAGAATTTATTGTGACAAAAAAATCACATTATTGATCCCTGCCATAAAGACTCAACAGAGACTTGTATTAAAATTGTATTTTGAAATTCAGTCCAAATCCAGGGATTTATCGTGTACTTTTTATTTTAGTAATAAATTGGTCCTTGTTTTTACAACATAGTGGTTTGACTCCGAGAACATTTTGTGCTGGTGTCTGGGTTCAATCCCTGGTCTCCACACTTCCTCTCTCCGTGTGTGTTTATAAAAAGTGAAAACATAGTAAATTGGCGATCACAAATTGGGAGTTATCTTGTGACTCAACCCTTTCATATTTACTTTTAACCAATTTTGTTAAAGCATCATTTTCACAGTCTGTACTTTGTGTGATACTCCCTTGGTCCCTTTTTATAAGCACCAATTATATATTTTACATTATTAAAATAAGTTGATAGTATAAATAATGTGTATACTTTGTGTGGAACTATTACTAAATTATCCTTTTGTGTATACATATGTAATTAATATTGACTTTTCATATTCCAAGACAAAATTAGTAGTAATAATCAGGGATATCTTTAGAAAAAATAATAAATGCATCTAGTTATTTGAAAGAAGGCTTATATTTAGAGACAATATTTTTTCTTAAAGGGTAACGGAGGTTTTTTTTTCTTCCTTTTATTAGGGATAGTTAGTAATGAAGTGATATATTTTCTTTTCTTTTGCGCTAAATCAGAAATCTGACGCTGTTAATAGTTTTCAACCCAATGGTTTTGTTTTTGCAGGCGACAACCACCGTTGAACTTAAACCCATACAAGTTAAAGTGTGATAAAGAGCATTTGAACTCTAGGTACTTTCTGTTCATAATTACATGATTTTTGCCTTACTGTGCTTTCATAAGAAAAATATCATACTATGGTGTCAAAATTTACGTATCACAGTTACTTTAAAAAATGACTGTTACTTAAATACACTGTCGAGTATTCTGTACTACACGTGGGACTTATGTGTCTCATAATCCGAGTTCCTATCATAAGCGTTTTGGTGGGGTCATTCATGCTGTCGCCTCTCTATATTCCCCCGTTCGTTCTCTTATGAGTGTTATGAACTTGTATATGTAACTGTTAAATGCTATTATTTTAATCTCAGGCTTGGGGCTCCAGATTTTGTTTCCCAAACACCAAATTGCGCTGAGGAGACTCTGACCAGAGAATATTTGCAAACTGGATATAGGGATACAGTTGAGGGACTTGAGGTATGTCATTAAATTTTTCTCGCGTTTATACCAAATCAGATGTTGTAAAGTAGCTACTGCCTGCTTAGCTGATGAGTGAAATGCTTAACCAGCTATTACATTTTATTAAAATTTAAAGCTTGAATATTTCATGTTTAGCCATCACATTCTTGCTTGTTTTTGGTATCTTCCAACTATCAATATCTGCGCTTTTGTCTCAACTTTTATCTTCTTACATTGCCTTGCTTCTTTTATCACTCAGGAAGCTAGAGAAATTTCGCTGACTCAGGTTCCACATTTTAACAAGACAATTGTTCATAATTGCAAAGAGGTGATTTCCTTGTCTCATGTCTTCCTGAGATGCTCGAGTTCACTTTATTTATTTGCTTCTTTAGTCATACTTTGGATTTGCTGCACATTATCCAATTTATATTATATTCATCGTAAGACTACATGGACATACGTTGACTTGTTATTTTTTCTTTCCAGGCTATTAAAAAACGCCTAAGGGCCATCAATGAATCTCGTGCTCAAAAGAGGAAGGTGATGATCTTTATTATGCATTCTTATCTATTTATCCTTCCAAAAGATTCTGCTTCTATAACATACCTATATTTCTGTGTTTTCGTCTGGCCTATTTGGAATTATGGCAGTCTACTTGTCTCAGTTTTTTATGAAGTTATTTGATGTCAATGTTTTGCTTTGACAGGCTGGTCAAGTATATGGTGTGCCTCTTTCGGGATTACAACTTGCCAAGCCCGGTATTTTCCCTGAACTAAAGCCGTGCGGCGAGGACTTCCGGAAGAAATGGATTGAGGTATACTTATGTCTTGTCCCTTCCGCTTTCTTCATTGGGTAGCTAGTCATTTCAGTAAGTTAACCCAGTTAAAATTGTATTTTAGGGTTTATCTCAACCACACAAGCGGTTACGCACTTTGGCTGACCATGTTCCGCATGGTTATAAAAGGTCGTCACTTTTGGAGGTTCTTATCAGGAATAATGTTCCATTGCTAAGGGCCACTTGGTTTGTAAAGGTTACATACCTGAATCAGGTAGGGATGCTTCAATGTTGGCTTATACCAATTATGCCGAGTTACTTTATAGTCTTAATATCTGAAGTTAGATTATGGTTGCACTTTTCAGGTTCGACCAGCTTCTGTTGGCATTTCTTCTGGGACTGCTGACAAAATTCAGCTGTCTCGTTCAGAGATTTGGACCAAAGATATTATCCATTACTTGCAAATTCTTCTTGATGAGTTTTTATCAAAAAATTCTTCTCATTCTACTCTTCATAATCGAGAGCGGTCACCACAAATGCCTTATGCTGGACCGCTGCTGCACAAAAGTGACCCATTACTATCTTTTTCTGCTGGTGAAGAGCCATCTTTACATTTTAGATGGTGGTATATTGTTCGGCTTTTGCAATGGCATCATGCTGAAGGGCTGATTCTTCCTTCTCTTGTTATTGATTGGATTTTGAGTCAACTTCAGGTATTTGCCTTTTATTCATCATTTGTATTTAACTGGTTTTATGTGCTCATAAAATTAAAAGCATCTTGCATGTATCTTATGCCAAGTTATGATTTCATATATTTCTGTTTCTTTCAGGAAAAAGATCTGCTTGAAGTTTGGCAGCTGTTATTGCCTATTATATATGGCTTCCTAGAAATTATTGTTCTGTCTCAAACCTATGTACGCACTCTTTCTGGATTAACTCTTCGCGTCATTCGTGATCCTGCTCCAGGTGGATCAGATCTAGTAGATAATTCCAGAAGGGCATATACAACATATGCACTGATCGAGATGCTCCAATATTTAATACTTGCGGTGCCAGATACCTTTGTTGCTTTGAATTGCTTTCCTTTACCATCCACTGTAGTCTCACATACAATGAATGATGGCAGTTTTGTACTAAACTCAACTGAAGCTGCAGGGAAGATAAAGAATAGTTCAGAAGATTTTGCTCGGATTGTTTCATGTATTCAGAAACGTGGAGAAGATCTTGCCAAGGCTGCAAGCCCTGGCAATCCAGGTCATTGTCTAGCTAAGGTAGCAAAGGCCTTGGATAAATCCCTTATGCTTGGTGATTTACATGAATCATACAAGTTTCTTTTTGAAGATTTTTGTGATGAAACTGTATCCGACACTTGGGTTGCAAAAGTGAGCCCTTGCTTAAGGTTATCTCTGAAATGGTTTGGGACTGTACATACATCTCTTATATGTTCAGTGTTTTTCCTCAGCGAGTGGGCAACATGTGATTTCAGGAATTTTTGCACTATCCCTCCTAGTGACATAAAGTTCACTGGTAGGAAAGATCTTTCTCAAGTGCAAATAGCAGTTAGACTTTTGAAAATGAAGCTGAGGGATTTGAAAACTTCATCA
The DNA here is from genome assembly GCF_024323335.1 of Lathyrus oleraceus. Taxonomy (NCBI): domain Eukaryota; kingdom Viridiplantae; phylum Streptophyta; class Magnoliopsida; order Fabales; family Fabaceae; genus Lathyrus; species Lathyrus oleraceus. Next base: position 439,674,017 of record NC_066582.1, on the reverse strand, counting down.
AGACAAACTAATCGAAGCATTCACAGAGCTAATTATGTTGTAAAACATGCAAGTCAGAGGCATAATCGGAGTTACGTAGCTACTGCTTCTTCAGTAATATCTGAAAGCCCAGGTCCTCTCCATGATATTATAGTTTGTTGGATTGATCAGCATGTGGTGCATAAAGGGGAAGGTCTCAAGCGCCTACATTTATTTTTAGTTGAACTAATACGCGCAGGCATCTTTTACCCCTTGGCATATGTACGCCAGTTGATTGTGAGTGGGATCATGGATATGGATGTGAGTTCTGTTGACGTAGAGCGGCGGAAGAGACACTATCACATCTTAAAGCAACTGCCTGGGCACTTTGTGAGTGATGCTTTGGCAGAATCTGGGATTGCTGATGGGCCACACCTCAATGAGGCGTTGCAAATTTACTTGACTGAACGGCGCCTCATACTTCGCGGTTCTCTGAGTGAGCTGAATGACGATGCTAGCAGTGCCAAAGTCTCTGTTTCGAAGCGAAAACGATATCCAACTTCTTCAAAGGATGGGACTTCTACAGTATCAACCGATCAGTGGAAAGCTGTTCAAGCTCCAGTATCTTCTAAAAGTGCAAAAGATGGTGCTAGCATTGAAGAAATTAAAGAAGCCATCTCAGTATTGTTACAACTACCTAATAGTGTATCTAATTTAAACTCTACAGGATGTGATGAATCTGAAGGCAGTGTTAGAAGACCTACCTGGCCTAATTACAACAAGATTGAACCAGTGGAAGGCACACCTGGGTGTGAAGAATGTAGAAGAGCAAAGAGACAAAAGTTAAGCGAGGAAAGAAGCTCATTTGTTCCAGGTGATGATGATACATGGTGGGTGAAGAAGGGTTTGAAATCCTCAGAGCCTCTCAAAGTTGACCAGCCTCAAAAGATAACCAAGCAGGTTACTAAGAATCGTCAGAAGAATGTGCGTAAAATGAGTCTTGCTCAACTGGCAGCTTCTAGAATTGAGGGTAGTCAAGGGGCGTCAACTAGTCATATGTGTGATAATAAGGTAAGCTGCCCTTACCATAGAAGTGCTGTAGACGGAGATGCTCCAAAGTCTGTGGATAGCATAAGGACAAGTAACTCTAGGGATATTGTTTTTGTTGGCAAAGCGCTGAAGCAACTTCGTTTTGTTGAGAAAAGGCTTGTAGCAGCTTGGCTTTTGACTGTTGTAAAGCAGGTGATTGAAGAGACTGAGAAAAGTATTGGTAAAGTTGGACAATATGGCAGGGCTTATTCTATGGTGGATGATAGAAGCTCAATACGGTGGAAGCTTGGCGAAGATGAACTTTCTGGGATACTTTATTTGATAGACATCACTGATGATTTGGTATCCGGTGTCAAGTTTCTCCTATGGCTGATGCCAAAGGTTCTTAGTAGCCCCAATTCTACAATTCATAGTGGGAGGAATATTCTGATGCTACCAAGAAATGTGGAAAACCAAGTTTGTGATGTGGGAGAGGCTTTTCTGTTATCATCACTTAGAAGGTTTGCTCTTCCCTTCATTCAACCTTCCCTTCTAATTTATGCGGTGTTAGCGGCTTTTTTAATAGCTAGCTTAGTACCTTTAAAATTTGGAATGTACCTGGTAAACTATGATCTTTTGTTTGTTATCTGGTATCAAATTAGATTTGCTTTGCTCTCATCTACTCATAAATTCCTAAACAAAGTCATATACTTACAAGTTAGTAACATATAATAGTTGTTATTATGAGTCTCACATTACATGAGATATGGTCTAATGTATGTTTATAAGTGGGGTAGTCACACCTTACAAACTGGTTTTGTAAAGTTGTGTTCGACTCAATTCAAATTCTAAGATGACATCAAAGCCTATTCAATTCTAAATCTTTCTCATTTTTTTTCTCATTCTAACGAAGATTTATGAGCTGTCTATACTTTTTATTCTTTATGATTCTTTTGGGAAGTTTTGTTATGGTTACAAAAGATTTTTTAAATCCTGACTTATGCATTCCTTTTGGTGTAGGTATGAGAACATTCTTGTTGCAGCAGACCTTGTTCCTGAAGCTTTGTCATTTGCAATGAATCGTGCGTCCACTATTATTGCATCTAGTGGAAGGGTGTCAAATTCAGGAGCCACTGCTTTTACTCGGTATTTATTGAAAAAATACAGTAATGTTGCTAGTGTCGTTGAATGGGAGAAAACATTTAAGTCTACATGTGATGCAAGACTCTCTGCTGAATTTGAGTCTATTAAGTCAGGGGATGGAGAGTTAGGGTTGCCCTTTGGAGTTCCTGCAGGAGTTGATGACCCTGATGATTTTTTCCGTCAGAAGATAAGTGGTAGCCGATTACCATCCAGGGTAGGTGCTGGCATGAGAGACATAGTGCAGCGCAACATTGAAGAGGCATTCCAATATCTTTTTGGAAAAGATAGAAAGCTCTATGCTGCTGGTACACCAAAAAGTCCTTTAGAAAAATGGGATAATGGATATCAAATTGCTCAACAAATAGTTATGGGTTTGATCGAAAGCATAAGGCAGACTGGCGGTGCTGCTCAAGAAGGGGATCCCTCTTTGGTCTTGTCTGCGGTTTCTGCAATTGTTGGCAGTGTGGGTCCAACTTTAGCCAAAATGCCTGATTTTTCTTCTGCCAATAATCAGTCTAGTATAGTGTCTTTGAACTATGCCAGATGCATTCTGCGAATGTTTATAACCTGTCTGCGCCTGCTTAAGGAAGCTCTGGGGGAACGCCAAAGCCGTGTATTTGATATTGCTCTTGCAACCGAAGCTTCTAATGTTTTTGCTGGTGTTTTTGCTCCCAGTAAAGCATCTCGAGCTCAGTTTCAAATGTCTTCTGCTGAAGTCCATGATGCTAGTGCCGCTAATTCAAATGACATGGGAAACAACTCTATTAAAGCCGTGGTTACAAAAGCAACAAAAAATGCTGCTGCTGTTTCTGCGCTTGTTGTTGGTGCAGTTATATATGGTGTTACCAGCCTGGAAAGACTGGTTACCATTCTTAGGTTAAAGGAGGGGCTAGATGTGATACAATTTATAAGAACCTCAAGATCCAATTCAAATGGAAATGCCCGTTCTGTTGGGGCTTTTAAGGCAGATAATTCAATTGAAGTTCATGTCCACTGGTTTAGATTGCTTGTTGGGAACTGCAGAGCCCTCTGTGAAGGATTAGTGGTGGACCTCTTGGGTGAACCTTCTATTTCAGCTCTTTCAAGGATGCAACATATGCTTCCTCTAAGTTTGATTTTCCCGCCCGCGTATTCAATATTTACATTTGTTAGATGGCGGCCGTTCATTCTGAATGCTAATGTCACAGTTCGTGAAGACGCGAATCAACTTTATCAGTCTTTAACAATAGCCATAGCTGATGCTATAAAACATTCGCCTTTTCGTGATGTATGTTTTCGAGACTGTCAAGGGCTTTATGATCTTATGGCTGCAGATGAAAGTGATGCTGAATTTGCAGCCCTGCTAGAGTTGAATAGCTCTGATATGCATTTAAAATCCATGGCTTTTGTTCCTCTTCGTTCTAGGCTTTTTCTGAATGCCATGATTGATTGTAAGATGCCACCATCTATTTTTACAAAGGATGATATTAACCGTGTTTCTGGACCCGGTGAATCTAAGATTAAGTTTGCAAATGGTGATTCTAAGCTTCAGGATAAGCTCGTGCATATTTTGGATACCTTGCAGCCTGCCAAATTTCATTGGCAGTGGGTTGCACTCAGGCTGATTTTAAATGAACAAGCTCTCATTGAAAAACTGGAGGCACATGATATGTCTTTATCTGATGCCATACAGTTGTCCTCACCTAATCCGGAGAAGGCTGCTGCTGCTTCCGAGAATGAGAACAATTTCATTCAAATACTTCTCACTAGGTTACTGGTTAGACCTGATGCTGCACCTCTTTTTTCGGATTTGGTTCATCTCTTTGGTAGGTCTCTACAGGATTCAATGTTGATGCAAGCTAAGTGGTTCCTTGGAGGCCAAGATGTCCTCTTTGGTCGGAAGACCATTAAACAAAGGCTACATAACATAGCTGAGAGTAAAAGACTTTCTGCTAAGGCCCAGTATTGGGAGCCGTGGGGTTGGTGTAGTCCGTGTACCGATCCGGTGGCTGTCAAAGGGGAAAAGAGGAAGTTTGATGCCACATCACTTGAAGAAGGAGAAGTTGTTGATGAGGGGGTGGATCTGAAAAAGAACCTTAAAGGGCTCTCTCAAGTGTTTGACTCCGAAAGCTCAAGAATAAACCAGCAACATCTGACTGAGAAGGCTCTTATTGAGTTGCTTCTTCCTTGCTTAGACCAAAGCTCTAATGAATCTCGCAATTCCTTTGCGAATGATTTGATGAAACAGTTCGCTAATATTGAGCTACAGATAAATGCTGTTACAGGTGGAAGTAAGCCAGTGGGAAGTACTTCTCCTGGAGTTGAAGGCCAGACAACTAAAGCAAATTCCAGGAAAAGTGTAAGAGGTGGCAGCAGCCCTGGATTAGCTAGGCGACCAGCAGTTCCAATAGATTCTTCTCCACCATCTCCTGCAGCTCTACGTGTTTCATTGTCACTTCGTTTGCAGTTACTCCTGAGATTTCTTCCTATTCTTTGCATTGAAAGGTATGTAAAAAGACTAGATATTAGTGTACGTAAATATTTTCCTCCTTCAGGAATTGTTGGAAATCAATAAAATAATTAATGAACTATGGTTATTTGTGCTATGAAAACAATTTTCTTTAGTTTTTGTGTCTGTGATATGGAGGCAGTTTATCAGTTGTGTGTTCAATTTTGCAGGGAACCATCTGTGCGGAACATGAGACATTTTCTGGCCCCTGTGATTCTTCGTCTCCTAGGCAGCCGGGTTGTGTATGAGGATGCATATATTTCGGTGAATGCCATGCATTCTAAGAAGGATTCAGAGTCATCTTCTGAAGCCGCTTCTGCTGCATTTGTAGACTTTTCTGCCGAGGGTCTATTTGATCGTTTGTTGTTGGTCTTACATGTTCTGTTGAGTAGTTATCCTCCAAGTTGGCTTAAGCCGAAACCTGGTTCAAAGTCTATCAATGAACCTACAAAGGAATTTTCTGGATTTGACCGAGAACTATTGGAGAGTATGCAGGTTTGATCTTTCACCCTGTGCATGGTTTTAGCTTTTGGCCTAAGTCACTAATCCCTTGTGTCTGATAAGAAGGCATTTTAGATTAATTTGACTTTTAGTTCAGCATAATCTAAGTTACCTTCACAAACTTGTCGAGCAAGTGAAAGATCCAGAAGCATCGAGTGTCTAAAATGTCTATCTTGGTTGTGTTAGATACAAAGCTTTTGTAATTTACCGTATTCGATGCTTGAATACTGTTAGCTAGCACCGCATAGTATTTAATTTTTTAATTGAGTATATCTGCCGACATGCTTGAGATTTCATTGGGTTTCAATAAATTCAAGAATTCTTGTGCCTCCAATGAGTTAACATTGTAAAAATTCATTTCTTCACTTTCACCCCTTTAATAATGGAATGGCCCAACTTTTTGTTTGTGTTTTTACTGCTAAAACTTAGCCATTCGCCGATTCCTCTTTGCCTGATTGTCTAATGATCTAATTATTGTTGCAGAATGACTTGGACCGTATGCAGCTGCCTGATACTATCCGGTGGCGTATCCAAGCTGCAATGCCGGTGCTTTTTCCCTCGAAGCGGTCCTCTTTCTCCTGCCAAGCTCCACCTGTTCCAACCTCTGCTCTGGTTTCTCTTCAAGCCTGCAGCAATACAGTTCCTGGCATTAACTTAAGTAGTTCAGCTACCTCTCTTAGAAACCCGGTCCTATCCAGGGTTGCAGGTAATGCACCTGCAAAGTTAAAACAACAGGAAAGTGAAACAGAAATTGATCCTTGGACGCTTTTAGAAGACGGCGCTGGATCTTGCCCTTCTGCAAGTAATACTGCTAGCATAGGAGGCGGTGACCATGCTAATCTTCGAGCTGCGAGCTGGCTTAAAGGAGCTGTAAGGGTGAGAAGGACAGACCTTACGTATGTCGGGGCTGTAGATGATGGCAGCTGATTAACAGTATTTTTTTATTGGTTTTGGACCGGAACGTGCAAACCCTCGAGCAGGTGCGTTTTTTGATGGATGAAAAATGCCATTTTGTGCTGGCCCTTGCTGTATCGAAGGGAAGCTGAGAGGCACTGTTTTGAAAGATGGGTGAAGGGATGAGAGTTCTTTATTGAGAAGACAACAAGGCAATACCCTTAGAGCTCATCCTATGATGATTCTGGTATGGCTGAGCATTAACATGTTGATCACCCCCTCTGGATTGTGCAGTTTATGGCACAGTTTAGAATGTTTGTTGTATATATAGGGATGAATGTTTTACTCACCAATTGGTTTGAGTAATATATATGTTAAAGTGGTATGTAGCTGTATCATGCACACTTGTGTGCTAACTGTCTATGTATCTTTTAGGGGCACATGCACACAAGGGTATCCATATCCAACCTTTGTTTCTTTTCATACATTTAGATTATTGTCAAAGTTATGACGAGCATCGGCTTCGACTGTAGCATTCAATTATTTCCTGGAAAGTCCAGTGATAGTGTCATTATTTCTGCCTGAGTTTTATCAGGAAAAGAGTTATATATATATATATATATATATATATATATATATATGCATGATTAGCAAGGGAAATTATTTAGTTTTGATTACATATATGTGCTGTAATTTTTTTCTTCAACCAAAAATAAAAGACAAGTGTTCTATAAGTTTTGAAAATAGATATAGCATTGTCAAAAAATTTAGAAATATCAAAACATTGTTTCTGAAAATACATGCTTTCAAGCTTGTCCTTTATCTTCTATCTATTTCAATTGCTTACTAGATAAATTTTCCATTTCCTTGTTAGCTAATGAAATGTTCCATCTATATTTCAGTTAAAAAAAAGGAAAACAGACAATGTATTTCAAAAGTAAATGGGACATTGGTGTTGTTAGCATAAACATAAAATTTGGTCATGTGAGCAATGCCAATTTGTTTGTAATTTTTGACAAGGGAGAAATTTTTTCCACCGTATGTTTTAAATAGGTCACAAACGTTTTGAAGTATACCTTGTGATATATTTTTGTTTGAAAGGGCACTTTTTGAGGGTATAAATTTGTTTTTTTATGTGTTCATTTGAAGTTAAAAAATTGTGATGATTTTTCATCACGCAGCTCTAGAGATGTCAATTTAGGGACTTTGAAAAGCAGCGCTCTAATTTTTAAGATCTTCAAAATTTAGGGGGTTGTTTATTGTATTTTTAGTGGTGCACACATCTCAAAAAATCATAGATGCCTTTTGACGAAGATGTATTTTCGAATGCACGAAAAATTTACATTAATATATTTTGTAAGTTAGTCATTCCTATATTGTCATAAATTAGTACGGAAGTGTATAACTGTATAAACTATAGAAACGTATCTTTAGATACGTTTTGAGTGATATTATCACATCAGATCTTCTCCTTTCTCACTTCCATTAGAGATTATTCTAAAAAAAAAAAGTTAGTGAGAAATCTTATTTTCACTATTTTTCAATCTTTCTTAAATTTTTTAATGATTTGTGCATAATCCAAGATTTTTTCAATCTTCTAGTCGATTCAAGAGCATTTACTTCTTACATTTGATAAGTTTTTTTTATTTTTATACTTTATTTTTATTTGTGATGCATGAATTATTAAATAGGTAATTTAACATAGATTATTGAGGCATGCATTGATTATTTTTGAAGTTTAGAGCATAAGACATGTTGGATTTATGTGTTTATTGCCTTTTATGTGTTTCAAGATTTATGCATGACTGATTATTCTTTATTAACCATGATATGCTGTCAACTTTTGTGGAGAGATGACACTTAAAAACGTCATCTTTTAATCTTTTGATTGGTGAGATGTTCGTCACACTAGATGATGTGTCGTCTCTACTACATCTTTCAATTAGGAAAAAATTATTGAACTGTTCTTAGATGCAGTAAATCTAAGGCACTAAATATAATGATAACCTATTTGGGAGCTGATGCAGGTGATGTCCAAAAGAAGATGGATGATACTAGAGGGTGTCATGCTAGTTTTGTATTTTTAGAGGAGTTGTACAAATACTACCAGGTTGTAGCAGTGGAGGCTGATGGTAATGATGCATATATTTTACATTATAGAGCATGTGAATTGAGGTCATATCTTATGTATTAGGTTGACATGGGACAAAAGTGCTTATCATGTCAATGTGATTTATCCTAGATACTTTATTGATTTCAAATGGATTCATGAGTACATATGGGACCCATTTATTTGGTTTATATGTATTCGAAGTTAGGTGAAATTTATCTTTGAAAGATTAAACAAATGACAACAAGCAACACGCTATTTACGGTAATATATTTGAACCTTTATTATTATTAATATTTAATAACACTTGTGCTACACTGTTACTTATTTTATCTAAATCATTTTTAAGTATATATCTTCTCTCACTTTCCACGCATTTTTGACTAATCATATGAGAAGGAATACAATGAGACTTGTCCACATGCTTACGCCTTCATTCCGCCCATAGGGAATTAAACGATCAAGTCGTTTTGAGTGTCTATTGACCGTATTGAAGCAAATGATATACAATACACACCGTACGGCGAACACTGTCACAACATCCCCTGGACGACATAACCTTATACTCCAAATTATAAAAGATTGTGGATCACGTCTGATTTATCCATATCTGTCTGAGTGAATCATGTGCCAGTTCGAGTTTCTACAACCTATTTCAAGAGACTCCTTTTTGTCTACTCCTCCCATTGTCGTCCGTAGAAATGTTGATGTGATGTTTGATGATTTCTATAATCATATGGTATTAGAGAAAGCACGAAGTGTGTCATATCCTTAGTCATGTAGTAGTGCATTTGACTATATCCAATGATATTTTAGAATGTCACATCCTTACATGACAATAATTCCTCAGAGAAATCCATTTAGACTAACTCATCAAATAATATTAGAGAGGAGTAGATTAAAGCATATCAAATATTAAAAAACAAAAGTCTTCTGTTATAAATAATTTTTTTTAAAAAAACTTTTACTCTCCTAGTTAGGTTCTATAAAAAGAATAATATTACGAGGCTTATCAATAAAAAGTCGAGAAAATATTCATTTAATAGGGAGTCCAAAAATAAAAACTAATCTAGTTAATAAAGTTTGTTCATATGAGACTTTTTTAATATCTATATGCATCTCATTAGTGAAATTTTTACCCCATACTCTAATAATTATCTCTCATCTCTGCAATTTATTTGATTCGACCAAAATATGTTAATATTATGTCTGAAAAAAAAATATTTTTTTTTTGAAAAATAATAGGCAACATGAAAAATTACGGCCTAAAATAAAGAAAATTGTTCTTGTTTGCCTGTTAATGCTTTTTATTCGTTGTCTTCACTTTTGACAACGGTTTTAACACTGCTGTCTAAAATATAATTACAAATGAAAAAAACTAAAAAAAAAACTTATGATTAATAAAAAAATTATAAAAATTTATAACAAATTATCCGCGGTGAATAAACTTTTGGTAAAAAAATATAATATTGAAAAACGTATAACAAATTATCCGATGAATAAATTTTAATAAAAAATTATAATATCGAAAAAATATATTCCAAATTAATTCGTGAAGAAAAATTACGTACAAAAATTCTTTTAAGTCACGTACTCCAATACATTGGTGCAGGAGTACAAACTTTTTTCGGTTTTAAAAATAAATAATAAAATGATGTAATTGGAATATTTTGAAAATGTAAGAATAGGAGATAATTGTAAAGGTTGGCATAAAATTTTCCTCATTAGTATGGAAAAGCTTGAAAAGCTTTTTTTTAATACTGTATTTTATTTATATTGTATTGGAAGAATCTTTTTGAATATCTATTTTGGAAGGCTTTGAGAATATAGGAGGACGGAACCAGAAATTATCAAAATTTCATAGTATAAAAAAAAGTAAAATTCTCCCCCTTTTCCTCTAGTTCTTTCTTAAGTTCTTCAAATTTTTACAATTAACATTTGAACTTATTTTAAGATTTGAAGCGTGTTTTTGAATGTTTGAGTTCTGAAATTTGAATATTTTTTAAATATAGTAACATTCAATATAAATACTTTATTAAATAATAATTCAACAATAACATAATACATCAACTTAAATAATAAACATTAATTAAACACAAACAAAATTATAACTATACAGATGAGTTTTTTTCACTGAATTCTACCATGTATGCACATTTTTATCAAATAATTTGGAATAAATCAATCTCGAACACATAAGCAGATGCAACAGTAGACGATTCTGGACAGGCAGATGCAAGAGATATGACATGCTATTCAATGTCAACGTTACCTCATCAGTCGGTGATTTATTGCTGAGATTTTTTTTCTTAAGTGCCTCCTTCTTTGAAATTAATCTTCCATTATATTTCCGTTTGAATTTTTTTTTTTTTTATTGGGCTCGTCCATCAAAGTGGCGAGTGTGTGAAACCCAATATTCGCTGGGTAGGCTCGGCCATTCATTGGCCAAGCTAGTGAAGGAAGCGTATTTTTTTTTTTTAAACTTTAGTAAATAGTTTTCTAATTATTATTAAATAGTTTTGTAATTAATTCTATATTTAATTAATATAATTGATTTTTTTTTAAAAATAATAATAATATTTTAATAAAAATATTTAAAATAAAATGTTAATAATAATAGTTTTTTTATATAATAATAGTTTTCTAGTATTGTTCTTTTAAAATATTAATAATAAAAATCATTATTTTTTATAATATTAATAATAGAAATAATTTTTTTATTATATATTAATAATAAAAATAAAATGTTTCCCTCCAAAATTTTAATAATTTTTTGGGAATGATATATTTCCCTCCAAAATTTCAATGACCGAGCAATTGCTTTGTGTTTATACTGTCTCGGCCAATGATTGACCGAGTATTCAAGTATTAATTTTCTATAAATAGCAAAACTTGTAAAAATGTAACTCAGATCACAAAATCCTTTCTTTTGGTCAGAATGTCTGTTTGGGGTCTTGTATTTTATGGACACAGTGAAAAAATGAGTGTTTGCCTTGATCCGCAATGGAATTTCAGAACACTGATTTCAGCCATCCACACTGGCTTCCGACAGTTGGGCGGGCGTCGTATGAAGGTGAGGGAAGTAGAGTATCGTTGTCCATACATAACGTTGACTGATGCAAGCCCCGATGGTACGTACATGTATTACCTGGATCGTATAGAAAATGATGAAGATGTTCAGTGTATGTTTTTGACACATAGTGATGAAGTTAATAGAGGAGTTGAAGGTCCACTTGTGTTGGTTGTTGTTGTTGATTAATTTTTTAATTACCAGTTGTGTTGGTTGTTGTTGTTGTTTAGTTAATGTGGTTGTACTTTGTAACCATAAGCCTTTGATTATCAAATGTATTTCATAATTGTTTGTTCCCAAAAGACATTAGAAATACACAATGGTTTATATATATTACGTGCATAGTAGTTAATAATTAAAAAAAACAACATAATCATCTGGACGGATATTTAAAATAACAACATAATCATCTGGATGGTCGTTGGGACGGTCCTGCAACATTAGGACATTTCCTACGCATGTGTCCTATTTCACGGCAAATTCCACACCTTCTCTTTTCCTTCTCAACGTCGTCCATCTCGGTTCTAATCCTGGTGCTGTTTGGGCGCCCTTTCTTCCTCCTTCTCATAGAGTCGTCGTGGCAAAGAGTAAATCCTTCATATTATGGCCAAATCTCCTCATGGGGAAGTCCTAGGAAACTCTCCTGATAGACCTTGAAGACGTTAAGAATTTTGAAGACGTCTGAAATGTGAATGGAGTAGTCCTGGCATATGCTCGAACGTGCTGCGGTTACATGGGAGCAAGGTAGGTGAAATGCCTGAAATTTCCCACAGTCACAGTGTTGTTTCCTCAGATCAACGCTGAATGTTCCGGTTGGTCGACCGTCGTTATGATTAATCTTCTCTTGGACCATGAAATAAAATCTCACTCGATCGAACTGCATGACGTTGTGCGTGTTAGCTTTGATGACTTCCTCAGCCATCCCCTTGTTGCAGTTATCAGTGAAAACTTGCCCAGAGGCTAATATTTTTGTCCATTGATGGCCTCTTCTACCAAATAGTGATCCTGAACGATAGTACGTAGATTTGACCAATGCAGTGATTGGAAGGTTTCGGGTTTCTTTTAGCACCGAGTTCATTGCTTCTGCTAGGTTAGTTGTCATGTGACCCCAGCGTTGCCCTCCGTCAAATGTCCTTGCCCACTTCTCCCGAGGGATGTTGTCTATCCATGATAAAGTGTCGTTGTTTGTCCTTCGGATTTCCCCCTGATAGTAGTTAAATTTTGCCTCTGTTAACGCATAACCCATGTTAACAACTATTTTGCGCAGATCCTTGTCTTTAATCTCGCACATGAAGTTTTGCGCGATGTGTCTAATGCAATAGACGTGTGATGAAGGAGGAAACTGCCATCCATTTTCCGGGTTGTTGTATGCACTCTTTATCGATTCATGCCTGTCTGATATTAGGCATAGATTTTCTTGGGGGGTAACGTGTATTCTTAAATTCTTAAGAAAGAAACTCCAAGCTTCATTTGTCTCACTTTCAACCAATGCGAACGCTATCGGAAATATGTTCCCGTTCCCATCCTGTGCCACAGCCATCAACAGAGTCCCTCTGTACTTGCCATACAACCAAGTTCCATCGACCTGCACAATTGGTTTACAATACGTGAAACCACGTATACATGGTCTAAACGCCCAAAACAGACGATGAAATATCCTTTGGTCACCCAAGTATGAACCATCATTTAAAATCACAGGTAAGGATTGTAATTCTATAATGGTACCTGTAACACCCCGATTAAAATAAGAGAATTATTTAATTGAGTCAATATTATTTTATTAATTTAATTAAATAAAGTTGAATTATTGGATTATTTTTATTATTATTATAGATGTTATTTATTTTAATAATAATTAAATAATAAAATAAATGGAATATGAAGAGTGGAAGGGTAAAAGTGGAAATTGGATAAAAGAGGCCAAAGTGAGGACTCAGGTTTTTTCACGTGTTTTGCCTCAGAGTCAGAGAAAGGGGGAGAAACGCTGAAGAGAAAGAGAAGGAAGAGGAAAAGGCCAAAGATTGCTCAGAGCTTCCTTCAATCCAAAGAGGTAAGGGGTCTGAACCTTATTAAACAATAATATGCTGAAAATGGTGAAATATTGGATGAACGAAATTGAGATTTTAATCGAAGGAATTCGTAGAAATTATATGCAAGGATGTTAGGATTTGTGAAATCGAATAGGGGACTATTTGTATTAGATGATATGAGTGATTTTGTGTGAAATTTGGACTGTGGAAGGATGAATTTGGATAGATCTCGTAGCAGAAAAAGCCATTGCAGATCTGGAAATCTGGTTTCTGGTCATACGCGTATGGCACTAGGCAATACGCGTATGAGATTGCTGGTACGCGTATGGCACTAGGCAATACGCGTATGGATGAGGAAGATGATGTTTTGAACGTGTTTTGGTCTCTGTTGGTACGCGTATGGGAATGTGATACGCGTATGGACATGGCAATACGCGTATGGATTTGGTCAGGCGTGGGCAATACGCGTATGGGCATAGGCAATACGCGTATGGGCAGACTTGTGGTCTTTCCTGGGCTGTTGTTGTGCAGTTTTTGGTTGTTTAGGCTGAGCGAGGTAACTTAGCTGATGTATGGTATACGAGGGATCATTTCCCGTTGCTTTGAGTGGTATAGATATTAGTAGAGTGTGATAATACTGTGTTTGATTATGTGGCATGATGTGATATGCTTTTGTGATAGAATGTGTTAATGATGATGATAACATGAATATATGATGCTGTTGTTGCTATGTTGATTATGATGCATGCTTGGTGTGCATGCATTCATGAAAGGCCGATGCCTAGTGATGAACGGACTGAGTTCCAATGATGTTGTTGACTCCGGGCTTGTTGAGAGGCTTGGTTCCTTGCGGGGAACTCGGATTCTATGGTGATGAATCTGGGAGTGGTGATCCTGTAGTTGGTCACAAAATGGGTATACCGAGTCGTGTTGAGTCATGCATGGGTGTGTGCATTGCATTTAATATGTTGTTTTGTTGATGTTCATGAATATGTTGATTATGATGATTATGATGAGCTGTGTTGGCATATGTGAAATATATTTATGTTTATATTTCTGTCGTTATATTATTATTTAATAAAGTAATTCTCACCCCTTCTGCATGTGTTTATGTTCATCTATGATGAGCAATGTGCAGATAAAGAGGAGTAGCTATTGTTGAGGTTTGAAGAATAAGTGTAGAGTTATTCTACAGAGTCGAGTCAAATGCTCTGGTCATGTGACACCGGGGTTATGGGATTCGATAGATAATTGATTATTATTTACGTTGTTTATGATGACTAACATGTTGAGATGTTTTGTTGAGATAATGTTGAACCATTATTATGAATTGTTATATGATGAATGATAATATTAATGTTGTTGTCCGCTGCGAAGTTTTAATAAAATAAATAATATGTTTTATGTTGTGATGCGATAATTGTTATGTTGTAAGAAATGTAAACTCTTCTACATGTTGTACTCTGATAATCTATTTAAATATGTCGTTTGGGTAGAAGGGTGTTACATTAGTGGTATCAGAGCATGGTCAGTCCAGTCGAGTCATAATGTGATGTTTTCCCTGTTGGTCGATTAGTGTAAATGACACTGTCGATATTTAACGGTTGTAGTTGTGTCGTGCAGAGTATGGCTGGAGAAAATGACCGTGCGATTGCTGAGGCTTTGGCTGCTATGGCGCAGGCTATGCAGGCGCAGCAGAATCCGCCGGTCGACGAGTTTAGGAATTTGGGAAGGTTTCTGAAGAATAACCCTCCTACATTCAAGGGGCGCTATGATCCAGATGGTGCTCAGATTTGGCTGAAGGAAATTGAGAAGATTTTCCGGGTGATGACGTGTACTGAAGCACAGAAGGTGCAGTTTGGTACGCATATGTTATCTGAAGAGGCTGAAAACTGGTGGGATAACACTCGACAGAGGATTGAAGTACCAGGTGCTGAGATGACTTGGGAAAGGTTCAAGACGGCCTTTCTGGAGAAATATTTTCCTGCTGATGTGCGATGTAAGAAGGAGATGGAATTTCTGGGACTGAAGCAGGGTAACATGTCTGTTGCTGATTACGCTTCGAAGTTTGAGGAGCTGGTGCAGTATTGTCCTCATTATAATAATGCTGATGCTGAGGAATCCAAGTGTGTCAAGTTTGAGAACGGGTTGCGTCCCGAGATCAAACAAGGCATTGGTTACCAGGAGATTCGTAGGTTTCCTACACTGGTTAACAAGTGCAGGATATTTGATGAAGATAGCAAGGCTAGGACTGCTCACTACAAGAGTCTTAGTGAGAAGAAGAATAAGGATCGTGGTAGTCCTTATGCATCTCCGAATGGTAAAGGTAAGCAGAAAGTGGTAGATGCGAAGAAGCCAAGTGGGGGAGGATCTCCCATAGCTGGTAAATGTTTCAAGTGTGGCGAGCCAGGCCACCGTGCTGATAGCTGTGTCAAGAAAGTGCTGAGATGTTTCCGATGCGGTCAGGCTGGTCATAGAGTTACGGAATGTAAGGATGCTGGTCCGACATGTTTTAATTGTGGCGAGAAAGGCCATATCAGTTCGCAGTGCTCGAAACCGAAGAAGGCGGCTACTGCAGCTCATACTACTAGTAGGGTGTTTGCTCTGAGTGGGGCTGAAGCTCCTAAAGAAGATAATCTGATTAAAGGTACTTGCTTGATTAATAATGTTGAATTGCTTGCTATTGTTGACACTGGTGCTACTCATTCGTTTATTTCGTGTGAGTGTGCGACCAGGATTGGTGTGATTATGTCGTCCCTAGGCGGAAGTATGGTGATAGATACTCCTGCTAATGGTTCTGTGAAGACTTCTGTTGTCTGTCGAGGTTGTCATTTGACGATCTTTGAGAGAGAGTTCGTGGTTGATTTGGTGTGCTTACCCTTGCACCAAATTGATATTATTCTGGGAATGAATTGGCTAGAATTCTATGGCGTGTTTATCAACTGCTATAGGAAGACGGTGCGATTTTCTGAAGTTGGTGAGAATGATGAGGCAAGATTTCTATCTGCTAAGCAGGTGGGGGATTTTGTGAAAGATGAAGCTCAGATATTCGCTTTATTTGCGTCTCTGCACGCGGATAAGAAAGTGGTAAGTGTAGATTTGCCTGTTGTCTGTGAATTTCAGGATGTGTTTCCGGAGGATGTAAGTGATTTACCTCCAGAACGTGAAGTAGAATTTGCCATTGACTTGGTACCAGGTACGAGTCCAGTGTCGATGTCTCCTTATAGAATGTCGGCAGCGGAATTAGTTGAACTGAAGAAGCAACTGGAGGAATTGCTTGAGAAGAAGTTTGTGCGTCCAAGTGTTTCTCCTTGGGGTGCACCAGTATTGTTAGTGAAGAAGAAAGAAGGTACGATGAGGTTGTGTGTCGATTACCGGCAGTTGAATAAGGTGACTATCAAGAATCGGTATCCATTGCCGAGGATTGATGATTTGATGGACCAGTTGGTTGGAGCTCATGTTTTCAGTAAGATTGATTTGCGGTCGGGTTATCATCAGATCCGAGTGAAGTCAGACGATATTGCGAAGACTGCTTTCCGTACGAGGTATGGTCACTATGAATACACTGTGATGCCGTTCGGTGTATCTAATGCTCCAGGTGTGTTTATGGAATATATGAATCGTATATTTCATCCGTACCTTGATAATTTTGTTGTGGTGTTCATAGATGATATATTGATATATTCTAAGACGGAAGAAGAGCATGCAGGACATCTGAGAATTGTTTTGCAGGTGTTAAGAGAAAAGAAATTATATGCAAAGTTAGCTAAATGTGAGTTCTGGTTGAAGGAAGTGAGTTTCCTTGGCCATGTGATTTCGAGTGGTGGGATTTCTGTTGATCCTGCCAAAGTTGATGCTGTATTACAGTGGGAGACTCCGAAGTCTGCTACTGAGATACGCAGTTTTCTGGGGTTAGCTGGTTATTATCGCAGATTTATTGAGGGCTTCTCTAGGTTGGCATTGCCGTTGACGCAGTTGACTAAGAAGGGTCAAGTGTATGTGTGGGATGCAGCTTGTGAAGCGAGTTTTGTTGAGTTGAAGAGGCGGTTGACCAGTGCTCCAGTGTTGATCTTGCCTAATCCTGGTGAGTCCTTCGTTGTTTATTGTGATGCTTCTTTGATGGGTCTTGGTGGTGTTTTGATGCAGAATGGTAAAGTTGTAGCTTATGCTTCTAGACAGTTGAAAGTTCATGAGAGGAATTATCCTACGCATGATCTAGAACTTGCAGCTGTTGTATTTGTGTTGAAAATGTGGAGGCATTATCTGTATGGTTCCAGATTCGAAGTGTTCAGTGATCACAAGAGTCTGAAGTATCTGTTTGATCAGAAAGAGTTAAATATGAGGCAGAGAAGGTGGTTAGAATTACTGAAGGATTTTGACTTTGAATTGAGTTATCATCCCGGTAAGGCTAATGTAGTTGCAGATGCGCTGAGTAGAAAGTCTCTACATATGTCTATGATGATGGTTCAGGAGCTCGAGTTAATTGAACAGTTCCGTGATATGAGTTTGGGTTGTGAAGTTTCCGCTGATAGTGTAAAGTTGGGTATGCTGAAGTTGACTAGTGGAATTCTGGAAGATATTCGGAATGGTCAGCAAGTTGATGTCGCTCTAGTTGATCATATTACTATGGTTAACCAGGGTAATGGTGGTAATTTTGAGATTGATGAGAATGGCATCCTGCGATTTAAGGGTAGAGTTTGTGTTCCTGAGGTGTCTGAATTGAAAAAGAGTATTCTTGAAGAGGGCCATAGGAGTGGATTGAGCATCCATCCAGGTGCAACTAAAATGTATCAAGATTTGAAGAAGTTGTTTTGGTGGGCTGGTATGAAAAGAGATGTTGCTAAGTTTGTGTATGCCTGTTTGACTTGTCAGAAGTCAAAGATTGAACATCAGAAACCGGCAGGTATGATGCAACCTTTGAAGATTCCTGAATGGAAGTGGGATAGCATTTCCATGGATTTTGTGACGGGATTGCCGAGGACGACGAAAGGTAATGATTCTATTTGGGTGATTGTGGATCGATTGACTAAGTCGGCGCATTTCTTGCCGATGAAGATTAATCACTCTTTAGAGAAGTTGGCAGAGTTGTATATTGAGGAGATAGTGAGGCTGCATGGTATTCCATCCAGTATTGTGTCTGATAGAGATCCCAGATTTACTTCTAGATTTTGGGAAAGTTTGCAGAAAGCGTTGGGAACTAAGTTGAGGTTGAGTTCAGCTTATCATCCTCAGACTGATGGTCAGACCGAAAGAACTATCCAATCCTTGGAGGATTTGTTGAGAGCTTGTGTGTTGGAGCAGAGTGGTTCTTGGGATAGTTATTTGCCGTTGGTGGAGTTTACTTATAATAATAATTTTCATGCTAGTATCGGTATGGCTCCATATGAAGCATTGTATGGTAGGAGGTGTAGAACTTCATTGTGTTGGTATGAATCAGGTGAGAGTGTTGTACTCGGACCTGAGATTGTGCAGCAGACGACTGAAAGGGTTAAGATGATTCAGGAGAAAATGAAGATTTCTCAGAGTCGTCAGAAGAGTTATCATGATAACAGGAGAAAGGCACTTGAGTTCCAAGAGGGAGATCATGTGTTCTTGAGAGTTACTCCGACGACAGGTGTGGGTAGAGCTTTAAAGTCTAAAAAGCTTACTCCGAGGTTTGTGGGTCCGTATCAGATTTTGAAAAGGGTTGGGGAAGTGGCGTATCGGATAGCTTTACCGCCGTCGCTTTCTAATCTGCATGATGTGTTTCATGTATCTCAGTTGAGAAAATATATTGCGGATCCTTCGCATGTTGTTCAGTTGGATGATATCCAGGTGAGGGATAATTTGACCGTTGAGGTGTTGCCAATTCGGATAGATGACCGAGAAGAGAAGACCCTGAGAGGTAAGAAGATTGCTCTAGTGAAAGTTGTTTGGGGAGGTCCAGCTGGTGAGAGCTTGACTTGGGAGCGTGAAGATCAGATGAAGGAGTCGTATCCGGCTCTATTTGCTTGAGGTATGTTTTCGAGGACGAAAACTCTTTTAGTGGGGGAGAGTTGTAACACCCCGATTAAAATAAGAGAATTATTTAATTGAGTCAATATTATTTTATTAATTTAATTAAATAAAGTTGAATTATTGGATTATTTTTATTATTATTATAGATGTTATTTATTTTAATAATAATTAAATAATAAAATAAATGGAATATGAAGAGTGGAAGGGTAAAAGTGGAAATTGGATAAAAGAGGCCAAAGTGAGGACTCAGGTTTTTTCACGTGTTTTGCCTCAGAGTCAGAGAAAGGGGGAGAAACGCTGAAGAGAAAGAGAAGGAAGAGGAAAAGGCCAAAGATTGCTCAGAGCTTCCTTCAATCCAAAGAGGTAAGGGGTCTGAACCTTATTAAACAATAATATGCTGAAAATGGTGAAATATTGGATGAACGAAATTGGGATTTTAATCGAAGGAATTCGTAGAAATTATATGCAAGGATGTTAGGATTTGTGAAATCGAATAGGGGACTATTTGTATTAGATGATATGAGTGATTTTGTGTGAAATTTGGACTGTGGAAGGATGAATTTGGATAGATCTCGTAGCAGAAAAAGCCATTGCAGATCTGGAAATCTGGTTTCTGGTCATACGCGTATGGCACTAGGCAATACGCGTATGAGATTGCTGGTACGCGTATGGCACTAGGCAATACGCGTATGGATGAGGAAGATGATGTTTTGAACGTGTTTTGGTCTCTGTTGGTACGCGTATGGGAATGTGATACGCGTATGGACATGGCAATACGCGTATGGATTTGGTCAGGCGTGGGCAATACGCGTATGGGCATAGGCAATACGCGTATGGGCAGACTTGTGGTCTTTCCTGGGCTGTTGTTGTGCAGTTTTTGGTTGTTTAGGCTGAGCGAGGTAACTTAGCTGATGTATGGTATACGAGGGATCATTTCCCGTTGCTTTGAGTGGTATAGATATTAGTAGAGTGTGATAATACTGTGTTTGATTATGTGGCATGATGTGATATGCTTTTGTGATAGAATGTGTTAATGATGATGATAACATGAATATATGATGCTGTTGTTGCTATGTTGATTATGATGCATGCTTGGTGTGCATGCATTCATGAAAGGCCGATGCCTAGTGATGAACGGACTGAGTTCCAATGATGTTGTTGACTCCGGGCTTGTTGAGAGGCTTGGTTCCTTGCGGGGAACTCGGATTCTATGGTGATGAATCTGGGAGTGGTGATCCTGTAGTTGGTCACAAAATGGGTATACCGAGTCGTGTTGAGTCATGCATGGGTGTGTGCATTGCATTTGATATGTTGTTTTGTTGATGTTCATGAATATGTTGATTATGATGATTATGATGAGCTGTGTTGGCATATGTGAAATATATTTATGTTTATATTTCTGTCGTTATATTATTATTTAATAATGTAATTCTCACCCCTTCTGCATGTGTTTATGTTCATCTATGATGAGCAATGTGCAGATAAAGAGGAGTAGCTATTGTTGAGGTTTGAAGAATAAGTGTAGAGTTATTCTACAGAGTCGAGTCAAATGCTCTGGTCATGTGACACCGGGGTTATGGGATTCGATAGATAATTGATTATTATTTACGTTGTTTATGATGACTAACATGTTGAGATGTTTTGTTGAGATAATGTTGAACCATTATTATGAATTGTTATATGATGAATGATAATATTAATGTTGTTGTCCGCTGCGAAGTTTTAATAAAATAAATAATATGTTTTATGTTGTGATGCGATAATTGTTATGTTGTAAGAAATGTAAACTCTTCTACATGTTGTACTCTGATAATCTATTTAAATATGTCGTTTGGGTAGAAGGGTGTTACAGTACCTGGTAGATATGTTTTCATTACCAGTATCCACTGCGGAAGATCGTTGTAAGATGTCTCCCAATTTCCATACAGCGACTCAATTGCCTTACACTTTGCAATCCATGCCTTTTTGTAGGATATGATATAGCTGTATTTCTCAGCAACATGAGCGATGATAACCTTCACCTTAAGAGAAACGTCCCGATTTACAAGCTCCATTATGCTCTTACTAATCATTTCTGAACTGAGCTGTGTATGGTCTTGTGACATGGTAGTGGTTGTGCACGTATGAGGCCCACCAGACTTACCAACTCTTCACCTTGAGTTGCCCTTACGCAAAGAGACTCTGCATTTGAAATTGCATGTTGAATTTCTACATTTGATGACAAAACGTACATTGTCATATTTAACCACAGAAAAATCTAGGCTACGTTTTATATGCCATTGTTGCAATGCCAGAAGACACTCTTCCTTATTTTCATACTCGATGCCCTCCTCTATTTCGTCAGAATTGTGAGTTGGTATGAAACTTCCAAAAACGAAGATTGGTTCAACATCATCCAAACTTATGTTTTGCATGTGCACAGGTGGGTTGTACAAACTAATTGGTTGCGCTCTTAATGCAACGGTCGGTGTGTCGAATATGTCCTCGTTGCCATCGTCATCGCTAACACCAAATAGATCTTCAAATCGAACCTCCTCAAGATCATCCTCACTATTCTCGCCTACCTCTTCATTTGGTATGAAAGGTTCATTATTTTGAGTCGGCTCTTCGTCAATGGCTTGACTCATTCCATAGTCGTGTGATTGTACTGATTGCGTTGGATAACCAAGATTTTCATTGTGACTCGGTTGTTCTTCAACATCTTCATTGTGACTCGGTTGTTCTTTAAGATTTTAGACTAGACGAACATATATCTCAATGGTGGGTAATTGAGATAATGTTACATGACATTGAAACATCGACTTGACATCTTCGTCGGTCTCAATGTGTGTCATTATGTAAAAGACGGTATTATCATCTCCATTAAATAATGGTTGACGATAAATGATGTCTTCAACATAACGTTGCAACTTTTTTTCAATACGGTCTTTGAAATGATGAAAGTCGGAGTTGATGTGGATTTTGAACATAGTTAAATTCGTATTGCAAAATGAGAATCCCTCATTTGGATCTGTGAAAAGGGATCCTTCGGAATGGATAGAAACAATTAAATTTCTTTGAGCCATGGATGTGGAATATTTGATTTGATTTAGGAGATATGAATGTAGATTTGGTTTGGTGAGAATGAATGAAGATGTTAGTGGTATTTATAGTAAACCAAATCCTATACAAATCACATGCAGATATTCATTTAATAGGAAGAGAGAGAAAGCGTGATCCCTAGGCTGTACTAGCTTGTCCATTCATTGGGCGAGCCGAAACCCTAAAAGACTAAACTCGTCATTCCATTGGACGAGCCCATACAACAAATGAAGTACCTCGTCATTCCATTGGACGAGCTCATACACACCAAAGCTTAACTCGTCTATCAAAGTGACGAGTCTGAAAATAGGCCTTTGGACAGTGCAATTTCCCATCAGCGTGGGAGTCTCTTCTTGCAGGATTCCTTACCAAATTTTTTTGCATGCATTCCATGCAATGTCCAATCACTCATTAAAATCTTAACCAATATATTTATTATATTTTACTACTATAAATAATCCTTTCCTCTACACTTCCTTCTCATCATCTACCTACAATTTCTATTCACTATCTTCAAATATTTACTCTCTACAAATATTCACTATCTTTAAATCCAAAATGTCTTTGTTATGGATGGGCGAATCACACCGTGGGACGGCGGCAAACATTTCCGAATACGTAAGTCTCTTTCAAATCTATTTCACAAATTCAATACGTAAATATCACATCAAATATTCATTACCATTTTTTATTTTAATTTCAGCAAGACGGTAGGTTTCGGGTCTATTCACATACATACATTCAACCAAGTGCGGTTATAATACCGTATTTGGAACTAGCCGGCTTTGCAAATGTGGCCAAGATTGCAAGTCTAAAAGTAGACTCTAAACTAATTGTTGCATTGTTAGAGAGATGGAGACCGGAGACACATACCTTTCATTTACCAATAGGTGAATGTACTATCACACTAGATGATGTGAGTATGTTACTCGGTCTCCGAATCCATGTGAAAGCTGCTAATGGCCCGACAAACGTAACCAATGATGTTTACATGGAAAATTTGGGCATCGAACCAACAACTTCGGATAAAAATGGGGCTTCTGTCAAAATAGTTTGGTTAGAAGTAGTATTGACACAAAAAAATAACCCTAACCCGACCGGGGCAGAAAATATTCTTCATGCAAAAATTTATATTTTACTTTTAATTGCTACTTTTTTAATGCCAGATAAGAGTCATAATTTGTTGCATTCTTCTTGGTTACCTTTAGTAGGAGACCTTGAAAAATGTAATACATACAGTTGGGGTTCTGCTTGTCTGGAGACACTATATAGACATATGTGCAAGGCAACCCATAAAGGAGTCAAGAGCATAGGAGGATGTGTTGTATTACTAACTGTATGGGCATTCACACGCATACCCTTGTTAGCCCCGGTTAGTAACGAGGTTCCATCACATCCTTATGCATTAAGGTAACGATTTTCATTTAAATGCAATTTATATTTCTCAAAATTATTTATACGTTGCTTTAACGTTTTTTTTAATATGCAAGATGGTGCAAACGAGGTATGAATTATGAAAATAATCCTCGTCATCATCTACGAGGGTACTGTGTTGCAATAGAACACATGGAAGAAAACGATGTAAGAATGATTAATTATAATATTAAACTTATTTAAATTTATTTTATACATTATAATAGTTATATTTCTTTTAACAATTTATTTGGAGGCCGTACATACAATATCTAGTGCCTGATTATACTGACAGTTGAGTTTGGAATGCAACAACATATATGGTATGTTTCTTTACCGTTGAGATGCATCAGACGGATCGAGTCAAACTCCAATTTGGATTTGAACAACAAATAACGTCTCAACCAAGATGTCTAAGTGAACACCATAACATGACTATGGTCCAAGCTTGGGACACACATTGGCAAGATTTAAATAAAGAAGAGCTGAAAGAATGGAAAAGAAGAAGGCATTTGGTGTTACAAGGAAACTCGGTAATTGGTGAGTCTAAGCCAGGTAGAGAATACATGTACTGATTTTTATCAATTCCTTTTATGCACGTTGCTCCGACACAGTTTTTGAATGATCCCCGTCAACATGTAGCTTCTTCAACCCAACAAACAACATCACCCCCACAACAACATAACCAACCATCATCCTCAACTCAACAAACTTACCAACACACCCAGACCATACAACAACACACAATTTATTCCACCTCAACCCAACACCATAATCCCCACACTCCATTCCCTCAAACAAACTACTATTACAACCAACAATATCAACACCAAACCAACCTACGCCCACCCATACAATACACTCCAATTCCTCAACCCAACTTTGAATACTCAAACCCTCATTCTCAACCCCAACCTTCTAACACCATATTCGCACATCCCACTCCCACATACAACCCTGATGATGTCTATTATCCTCCTATCCAACACACCCAACCCGACACCTATACACAAGTCACACATTCACTACCCAACTTTGACCTCACCTATGACCATCTAATGAATATGCCTTCTTTTCGCATTCAAGAACTCGACGGTATGGATATGCCTCCAAACACATCACAACAACATCAAAGTCAACAACAACATCAACAACAAGACGCCCATGATGAATTGTCTTCTGACTCATCTCTGTCTCCCGCAAGACAAAGACAAGAAGACTTGGGCAAGGGAAAACACAAAAAAGTTGGCACAAGATGTTGTCGCATCCGCGAAAAACAACCGGTGGGCAAAAAAACAAAACAGACAGAGCCGCCACCGTGCGTTATTTATCCCAAAAGAGGGAAAGGAAACGCTCGAAGTAAACCTGGAAAAGACATGGTCTCGCGACCAAAGAGAGATGGGATCGGGAGTCGGTTATGCGAAGGGAAGGTATTAGCACCCCTACGCATCCGTCGTACTCGACGGGATCCACGCTCAAAAGAATAGAAGAAAGGTTGCTAAACACTGCTCAAAAGAAAGCACACACACACTGGAATAATACACAAGTGGAAGAAGAGGGGGAAACGGGCTCGCTAGGATATCGCATCCTATGCCTACGTATCTCATATGGAATGAGAATCAGAGCTACCGTAGTTCGGCTAACGCACGCCAAACAACACCCATATTGGAAACCGACTGCCAATCGCTGGACTTACGTCAGACTCCACACAAACAGGCAAACATGGAAACCGAATGCCAATCACTGGACTTACATCAGACTCCGAACCAACAAACACACACAGGAAACCAACTGCCAATCACTGGACTTACGTCAGACTCCACACAAACAAACACCAATACGATACGGAATGCCAATCACTGGTCTTATATCCATCTCCTAACGCACACAAGAAGGTTAACAACCAAACAAGTTAATAGGGAGTCTGGCACTCGAGCCTAATAACTGTCAAGCAAACACACACAAAAAGGAAAAGGGTGCCCGGAGAGATCTCGCATGATCTCCTGCCTACGTACCTCATCTGGTATGAGGATCAGGGCAACGTAGTTCCCCTTAACAGGGGAGAAACTTCTATCCTAACCAGAGACTGGGAAATGACAAACTAAAAGGGAGACTGACTCGAGCCTAATAGTTATCATGTAATCCACAATGGTCCTAGGTTGAGGTTTCTATCTAACTTGCACAGGCAGCAAGCTATCCTAAACAGCACAGTCAAACAACACAAGCACAAAAAGCAAGCACACACACTATATGCACACAATTGGGCTCATACAAGGTTAGGCTTTAGTCAAGGGGTCATGTCAACCTCGATAAACAAGCCACTGTAACAGGGTGATGTTAGCTCTTAACCCTAACATTGAGAGTTAGGGTGAAGCAGATGAAATGGGAAATGAGGGTAAGACCTCACAGCTCTTATCCCTGGCCTGGGAGAGCTTCAGACAAATGAAAGTGTGGGAGTTCAGAATGTAGGAACTATTCTCCACATATGACTGACACAACAAAGATCTTGGGTTATTATCCACAATGCATCAACACAAGGTGTGTGAGCAAAGTGGATGACACACTGAATAGCAGGAGATGGATTACACATCTCTTCTATCTGCCAATTGCCTCATAAGAGGACTTTTCCTGCTTGGCACAAAAGTAAACAAACACAAGCATTGCCTCTTAAGGAGGGCTTCAGACAGGTGCCTGCCCACATAACAGGACAGGTCTTCCAGACTACATGAAGATTAGAGGTTATACCTAAGTGGTTAAGCAACCAAGCAAAAGAAAGTTCAAAATGAACTTAAGCAACTTATGTACCTGTGGAAACATCAAACAAATCAGTACAACTATACAGACAATCATGAATATCAAACAGTCAAACCCAATGAGCAAAGGCATAAGCCAACAAGTCAAACTCCAATGAGGTAACAACCCTACAAAACACACAAGGTTAGTAGTCAAAAGTAAACATCAAATGCTCAAGTGATAGAGCATCATCAACTATGGAACTTGAATGTTCAACCTGAAACCAAAGCTCAAAGATAAGCAACCAACCACTAGGTCAAAGCCTAGGGTCAAAGATGGAGAAAAAATTTAAAACAGAAGCTGAAAATTAACATGAATCAACTTCAAACACATCTTGAAACAATCCAAAAGGTCTCATCTCAATATCAATTACCAAATCCATTTCATGAACCAAACATGGCAAGGTATGCAAATTGTGACCACATTGTGACATCAGAAGCAACAAATGCACATTAAATCAAAAATGATTCAAATGATCTTGGAAAAATTCATGAGTAAACAGGACATACAACATGATCATCACACAAAAAATTAGAGGCATTGGACATCATTAGGCATAGCAATCACATTGCACAAGTCAAGACAAGCACAACAAGCACATGTGTGACACAAATTGTCACACCAAGTTAGCATAGGCATAAAACAGAAATGGTAGTTGGTAAAAACCTCAAACCAAAGCCAAAACAACATTCAACATGTCTAGAAATAGTGTGCAAAATTTCACAAGCATTGGATAATCCACAAGCATTTCAAAATCAAATGAAGTTCAAGGCAATTCAAAAGCTCAAATGTGACCATCCAGAATGAAAAATCTCAATTAAATCAGAAATGATCCCAAAAATTCCAACATAAATCATGAGCAATCACAACATTCATATCAAGCATCATACAAAAAATCAGGAGAATTGGATATCATTTAGCATGGTAAACACACCAATCAAGTTGAACATCACAAGGTGTGACACAAATTGTCACACCTAACTTAACATGATCATAAAACAGAAATGACACATGATAAAAATACCAAATCAACACCATAATTTCAAGCCATGAGTCTAGTTTCAACATGTAAAATTTCAGAAGCATTGGATTAAAAATGAGCATTTCACAAATGATATAGCATAGCAATGTCAAGAATGGACATGTATTCAATCACTCTAACCAAAATAATTTCCAGGCCAAGCACAATTTTCATTTTAATGATCAAAAAATACTAGACAAAATCAGGATCACAATGAAAAAAATCTCATCATTTTTGGATCAATTTTCCATTTGTTGTGAATTTTTGAAGATGAGAAAGAAAACAAAAATCATGTGGATCAAGTATGGCAATGCATGGAGGGAAATGGAGAAAATAACTGAGCATTTGAAATAATGGTGCAGCGGAGAATCGAACACAAGGCAAATTTGAAATGCCAGGCGCGCCAAATCAAAACGGCGTCGTATCAGTACACAAACCCTAAGCGCGCGCCATGCATCAATTTGAAAATCCGTAGGAAACGCCTATGCGTTCCGCAGGTAATTGCATGCGTTTCACAGGTAATTCCCTAGGTAAATCCACAAATAAACTGGAAAATGCATGAATCATGAAGAACATGATGAACATCTTCATCCAATTTTTCCAGAATTTCTCAAACGTTCCAGAAATCAAAAACATGCATATCAATCAACTCATCACTCATCATACAACAAGAATCAATAATCATTTCATGAAAAAAAACACATAAACATGCATGGATCGAAGGAATTAAAGTTCATCGTCCAAACTTCAAATGCACGAATCTTCATGGATATAGCATCAAATCACTTGATTCAAAGTGCAGATTCATCACCATTAAGAGATCTACATGATAGGCATAACGAATTGCAAAATTAGAGAGGTCAAAAACCTACCTCTTGATGAGCAGTCACTTGATTCACGTGTTTCCAAGGCTCTTGATGCTTTAGATCTTCTCCAATATACTCCTTAAGATGAATGATGATGAATATGAGGCTCAAATGCTCTTGAATCTTGCTCAATCTTCACTTGCCATGGAAGCTTCACACCTTGAACATGAACAAAATAGCAACAATTTCCTCTGTTTCCACGTGCAAATGTGTTCAAATATGATCCATGATGATGAATGAATCAAGGAAAAGTGTTGGTGTTTGAAGAATTTTGGAGAAAAAAGTGAGAGAGAATTTTGAGAATTTTTTGTGATTCTAGATCTAGAATTGGTAATTGTGATGAAAACAGTTAGGATTAGGGCTTTATACTCAATGCTAATCATGTTTAAGCAAGGTTTAGGGCAAATGCAAATGAGATTAAGGAGCTTTGTGGTGTAAGTGCAAAAATGGATTTTCTACTTCATGCACCTTCATGCACGTGAACAGTGCATGTTGAAGGCTTAAAATCACTTAAAAATATTCCATGCACATGTTGGAATTGATTTGGTATGCTCATGCTACACCAAAATGAAGTTATGCATTTTCTTCCCAAAATCTTCATGAAAGAGCCAATGCCATGCAAATGAGATTTCATGCCAAATGATGCCATTCTTGGAAAATACATGTTACAAGGATCAATATGCAAAAAGAACCACTCAAATTGGCCTTTTGGTTGAGAAGTTATGCCCATTTGAAGTTCAATGCATACTTTGTCAAGTTTTGATCATATCTCCTTAACCACACATGAGAAATTGATGATCTTGGACTTTTTGGAAATGGGAGAGAAAGATCTACAACTTTCATACTCAACAAAATTTAATTTGAAGCTTTCTTGATGATGTAATCTTGAGTTGAAAACCTTTCCATTTTTGGCAAATTCTAATTACAAGTCACTTTCTATTTTTGGAAAGTTTTGTCCTGACTTTAAATTCTTCAAAGTTGATGTTTGAAATGTCAAATGAGACTTTTTTGAACATGAATGAAGTATTTCTAATCACTTCCCACCTCCAAATCCAACAGTTGACTTGGCAGTTGACTTTTGCAGTTGATAGATGACTTGGTCATGCACAGATGATTTTGAGCCTCAACCACTTGATGAAATGGCACCAAAATGGAACCCTATCTTATACAAGCCCAACAAAATCATATGATGATCCCCATCTTAATAAAGACCTTATCTCCCTAAAAATCCCTGATTGGCATAATGCAACTGATTAGGGTTGACCAGAGGTTAAAACCCTAATCCCAAGGAGCTTGATCAGGAATAATGAACCATGATGATGATGGTGTACCATTTCAACCAAGATAATACCCAACCTCCTTGAGGAACCAAAAAACCCTAATTGAAGCACAAACCCTCAGATGATTGGTGATCAATTCATGAAACCCTTAGGCTTGCATCTCTTAACCTCTCTATCTTCTGAGAAAGACCTAGGAGGATGACTTGCTCATTGTTTCCACATGGTATGCAAAGATGTAATGCCTAATGTCCTACAAAATGAAATGCAATATGCAAAGCTAGTCCCAAGAGAGGAGGGCAAATTTTGAGGTGTTACAGATGTGGAACAAGCGGTCACTATAAATAAAATGTATTCCTTCCATTATATCAATAAAATGTATTTCTTCCATTGTAATTCTTAAAAAAATTAATCATTTCTATTATTAATATTTTAAAAAAAAATCATTTTATTAATAATATTTTAAAAAAACAATATTAGAAAAACAATTATTATTATAAAAAACTATTATTATTAACATTTTATTTTAAATATTTTTATAAAATTATTACTATTATTTTTAAAAAAATTAATTATATTAATTAAATATAGAATTAATTAGAAAAATATTTAATAATAATTTTAATAAAGTTTTTTAATTATATAAAAGTTTTTAAAATAATAATAATAAAAAAATTACTTCCTTCACTAGCTCGGCCAATGAATGGCCGAGCCCACCCAGCGCATTATGGGCTTCAGGAACTCGCCCAATGAATGGACGAGCCCAATAAGGAAAAGGGGGCAGATTGGGATTTTTTTTTCAAACTGGGATATTATGGGATTTTATTTTCAGGTTTGGGGCATTTTGAGAAAAAAGTCTATTGTTGGCCTTGCCCTCTTTTTTAAAAAACAAAATTCACAATTTGTTAAAGTGTATGATGCTCTATTTGAAGAAGAGACTCGATCATTCATTGACCGAGGGTCCACTATAGGTATATCCTTGACTATTCATTGGATTAGAGTCTGAATGTTTTTTTTGTTTATTTTAATGTACACCGGTTTCATGCATATCCTTGTTCAATAAATGATTGAGGAATCTCTTTAGAAAAGTCCTCTGTCAATGAATGGACGATCCCTTTTACAAATAAGGTCAATTTTAGATTTTTTTTCTTTCAAAATAGAATATATTGGAAATTGATTTTTCAGAATTGGGGCATTTGAGGAAAAAAAAATCTCAACCAATACATGTAAGTTGTTGGTCTTTTGTTAGCACCTATTAGAAAAACCAACTAATAGATTATGATTAATCTGGCTATAGTTTGTGGTGGCGAAGGCAGGCAGTCCATTATATCTAGTAGCATCATCAAACCATCTTCATTTTGTAGTAGTTAAACAAATTATCTCCTTTAAGTTACTGACACATAAAAGTGTCATGTCACACAATTAAAATATAAAAATTGGAAGCAATATAAAATAAGAAAGAAAATCGTTAAAAATATTAGACCAACATATCGTATCTTGTTAGTTGTAATTCATAGTTTTGTAGGAAGTTAGTATTGGACTCTATCTAAATAATTAGTCGAAGTAGTATGAGTCAGTTGTATTCGACAGAGTCGAGTATAACATATAACTGTTATGTTGAAGTGTAACTTGAAGTTTTATATTTTGTATTTTGTAAGTTTTAGATATGGACTTCATTTGCCTATATAAATGGCATGATATGAGGTAAATAACAACTTCACTTAAGAAGAATTCCACTTTTCACTAATTCAACTCTCTCTCTCTCTCTCTCTCTCTCTCTCTCTCTCTCTCTCTCTCTTCTTCTTCTTCTTCTTCTTTTATCATCTTTCTTGAAAATCTTTTTGTTCCAACAATCGGTATCAAGGAGTCCGAGTTACAATTTAAAGAGAATATGTAGTGGCAAATGGAACAACAACATCAACATAATTTCCAGCGAATCTATCGGTTTTCAAAGATAAGAACTACAAACAGTGAGTTGTGTATATGAAGGTCATCTTCAGATTTCAAGATGTATATGAAATCATGAACTATGGAGTACCGTAATTAGAAGTGAATGTATATGATGGTCAGAAAGTTGCGCACAAGGATCAATAGAAGAAAGAGGGAAAAACTCTATTCTTGATTCACCAATGTGTGAATCCTAACATGTTCAAGAAGATAATTGAAGAACAAACAATCAAAGGAGCATGTGATAAGTTGAAGAACTTGTATGACTGAGATGAAAAACTAAAAATGGTAAAGTTGCAGACGTTGAGAAATCAATTCGATATGACTCAAATGAAGGAAGATGAGTCAATATCAGAATACCTTTCACGTGCGATGTTGTTAACAAACCAGATGAAGGCGTATGGTGAATCAATCAACGATTTGAACAAGATAGAGAAAGTGTTGAGATCTTTGACTGTGAATTTTAATTATATTGTAGTGTCAATTGAAGAGTCCAAGAACCTAGATGAGATAAAGTTAGAAGAAATTCAAGCTTCATTAGAGGCTTATGAGATGAGGCTGAAGCAGAGGAACTTAGAAAGGGAGAAGGTGGTTGAACAAGCACTACAAGCAAGAGTCATAAAGAAATATGGGAAAGAGAAAGCGAAGTAGGGAAAAAATCTTGATAATGATGAGAAGTCAAGAAATAATTCAAACAATCACTCTGCTTCAAACAAATAAAGGCATGAGGAACAAGTATTAAGGGAAGAAAGTTGACATGAAGGAGGTGTAGTTTTACAACTGTCAAAGATTTGACCACTATGATCGAGACCGTCGAAGAAATAAGGAAGCATGGGCGAAAGATAGTGATAAAGTGCAGTATGCACATGCTGAAGATAATGATTATGATGATGTGCTACTCATGGTCAACACTCAGTCGAACACTGAGAAAACTAACATGAGGTACCTAGATTCAGGATGCAGTAACCATATAACTGGTAATAAAAACTGGTTCACCAAACTAGATGAATTTGTTGAGAAAGTGATAAAGTTTGCAAATGGCACGCACCTCACATTAGGTGAAAAAGGAGATATCTCTATTGTCATAAAGGATGATCGAAAAGTCAACATCACTTATATGTTGTATGTACCTTTGATGACAAGTAACTTGATAAGCGTAGGTTAATTACTCGCAAAAAGGTACAACATGAAGTTAGAAAAGAATCAAATGAAGGTGTATCATGATGATGGAAGGTTGATTCTGAAGGCACCATTGGCAGACAACATGCCCTTCAAAGTAGAGATCAACCCAGTTAATCACAAGTGTCTTGCTTCGTCTGCAGAAGAAGATAAGAACTGACTATGGCATCACAAGTATGGACATATAAATTTCATAAGTTTAGGTATGATCAACCAGAAGAAGATGTTGTATGGATTACCTCAGATAAAGAAACCAAGTCAGGTATGTGAGGAATGTTGCAAAGCAAAGCAGGCTAGGAAAGCATTCAAACATGACTTGCCTATGGGGTCGAAGGAAAAGCTGGAGTTAGTTCACTTTGATGTGTGTGGACCATGGAAATTAAAATAAAACCTAGAATATAAATAGAGAACTTGGAATGAATCCTGATTCTTCAAATTAAACAATGCCGATAAGCTTTGGCAATCAAGTTCACCGTTACAATTAAATTCAGATGCTTAAACAATAAATTGCAATAGTCCTCGATGTGGAGAATCTATTGCTTTTACAAAGTAGGAAACTGCCTAAGAAAATCTAACCAAAAGAATTTGACTGAAAAATGCACACCATGGTGAGAAAACTGACCCTCCTTTATATACTTCCACTCTCCCTAATTGTAGCATTCGTTAGTTGAGAAAGTAAGTGAAAGTCATGGCTAAAAATGTGGAGGTCGTGGATAAAAAAGTGGAGAGAAATAAGGGAGACCGGGTTGATGGCGGCTGCCACAACCCTAATATGGTCTTCGTGGCGGGCACCACCTTTTGTGGGATGGGCGCCACCACTTTATAGCTTCGTGGTGGGCGCCACCACTCCCTTTAGGTCATATGGCGGGCACCACATATCCAAGTGGTGGGCGCCACACGTCCATTTGGTATGGTGAGCGCCATGCTTTCTATTTTTCTCCATTTTCTTCTCTTTTTCTTTCCTTTTTGCTATTTTCCAATTTGCTTGCCTATACATCTCTTATTTGATAAATACCTGAAATAAACATAAAATACTGCGTAATAATAAGTGTTAATCAAGTAAAAAGCAATGCATATGAAGCCAAATATACGATACGTTTTTGCGTTATCAATCACCACATCTTTGTTTCAATTAAAATTATCTGCAATTTATCAATTATTATTTCTTATTGCAATTTAATTTGAAGTTCCTTTATTGCAATTACTTTACAAATTATGCATTCTACTTTTAAACTTTAAACAACATTCTCAAATCATGAACAATGTCAAAGTGTTCATAGACTTTCAACTATAATTTAACAAGAAAACATGTCCTAGGATTCACTGGTTGATCCTGTAAAGTAAACCATTCTTGGAACCAGAGATTGTTTACCAATTTTCACGGTAAACAGTAGCATGACTTGATTCATGAAAGGTTCATGACTGTAGGAACTACTCTTAGAACCAGTTTCTGTCTTGGTGGTTATGTAGTGTTAGACTCCAAGGACCACTAATTGTGTGCCTAATATGAAGACCCCTCCTGGAATAAACCTTTCGTCACTCTCATCATAAAACGGATAGCCTATTATAGGACGTTTATACAATTAACGTCCATGAATCTGGGAACCTTATCCAAAACCTCATATCCAACCCTGTGAGCGGTTTATGGGTAGAAAGCTTAGAACTATCCACTATATGAAGACCTCCATCTTAGGATTGTTCAATGATACTCATGTTATCCCAAATTATAACTATACCTACATTGAATTTTCTTTTGCATACAAAAAAAACCATGCATCTGCATTCATCAGCATGCATGCATATCATAAACCAAACATCCCACCTTTTATCCATAACCAACAAGTTGACTTCCCGGTACTCGTATCGAACCCTTGAAAGCTACTAAAGGATAATGGAATGCTTGGGACAAAATCAAGTTGAGCTAAGAAAGGATATGAACTACATGAAAGGCAAGGTAAACCAAATGGTGGAAGCTATGCTAGCTCACTCAAACAACAATATTCATCATGTTTTCATAGAGAATGTTCGTTCCACATCAGGATTACTGTGATTACAAACCCAATGTATAATCTTTTGCCTGACTATTATCCTCCACAAGTGAACAATCCTACTAAATCCCAATTGATGCCACTGGCCAATCCTGATGTTGAAAGGCTTCGTGCCCTTGAGGAGAAAGTATGAGCAATGGACGTGAATGACACTTCTAGGCTCAATTTGTGCTTAGTGTCAGGCCTAGTGATCCCGCCAAATTTCAAATTACCAAACTTCGAGAAGTAAAGAGGGGGTAGATGCCCAAGGCACCATTTGGTGATGTTCTTCCGAAAAATAGCCTCTCATACTAACGATGATAAACTAATGATTAACTGTTTTCAAGATAATTTGATTGGAGCGTTATTGATCTAGTATATGAAGTTAGAAATGAGCCATATCTAGTCATGGGAAGACTTGGCAAACGCCTTTTTGAAGCAGTACAAGTACAATTTAGACATGGGTTCAGACCGAAGGCAGATGCAAAGCTTATCTCAAAAGAGTAGTGAATCCTTCAAAGGATATGCGCAATGGTGGAGAGAATTGGCAGCCCAAGTGCAACCATTATTTTTAGACAAGGAATTGGTTTACTTATTTATGGACACATTGTAGAACCCGTACTTCGAGAGGTTGGTAGGCATTGCGTTATACAAATTTTCCCACCTAGTTACAATTGGAGAATGCATCGAGAGTTCCTAAAAAACGGAAGAATCTAAGGCACATTGAGCAGTCAAGCTAGCGAGATAAAATCCCTCAGCAGTTCCCAAAAGGAAGAAGAGGATGAAACCAATGTAGTCATGACAGATGTTGGGTAATCTCATTGTGCACCAACCATACCTTATGATCCCCCATCTTTTTAGCAGTCACCATGTCCAGTGCCACACTATCCTTGAGGGCAACCATCAATGCCTAGAGTGCCATACCAGCAACCATGGACTGCTGCTTATGCAAATAAATAAGCTCATGGTCGAAGATATCAAAATCAACATCACAACCAACATAGACCTCAAAACATTCTGGAAAGAAGGAATGCTCATCTCAATCCAATTCCTATAACCTACAATCAACTTCTACCAGGTTTGATTCAAAGCTTGCTGGTGGATACCAAACCACTCAAGCCATTTCCATAACCATACCCACCTGGGTATGACCCCAATGTGCAATGTGAATATGATGCTGGATCTATAGGGCACTCAACTGAAGACTACAACGCTTTGAAAGTTAATATTCAACAATTTATCGATAAGAAGTACATATTCTTTCCAGAAGGAAACTTGGTGGTGCACGTCAACCTCTCTCCCAAATGAGTTTGAAGACTTCAAGGGGCATCTCTTAAAGCGAGTGGTTCAGATAGGAAGACATCCTCAACATTGGCAATTGTCGCACCTCGAAAAATGAGAATACGACTTACGTGAAGCGCAATCGCACGCTCACAATGATGGACTGAACAAAGTTGTAACACCCCGATAAAATATGATAATTATTTAATTTAAGTTTAATAGTATATTATGATGATAATATGAATGAGAGGGTATTATTTTTCAAAATAAAAGATAAACCATTCATATATATTATTATTAGTATATTTATTAATTTAATTAAATAATTGGAATATTATTGGATTATTATTATTGGAATAATAAAGTTGGAATTGGAACGATTTTTGGAATCAGTAAAGAGTGTAAGACCCCAATTTTGGCCCTAAGATCCCTCATGGCCCATATCATATCATATCATGGCCTCAAGGATCATTGCATGCCCTAGCTGCCCTCCTAGTGGGTGGGTTATCTTGTGAGTGTGGTTCTTGATCACCAAGCATGTATTGCATTGTATATCATTGCTTTTCATATGTCTACTAACCAAAAGTACAAAAATATTGTCATCTAACCTTGTTTCTTGCAGCTGAAACAATCATCAGTCAATCAGTCAAAATCAGCCATTGAGCAATAGATGGTGGCCATTCTTGAGAATTTGGACACCATGATCATTCATAAAGAGTTCATATAACTTGTGATACCATTTGGAATCAAGATCTCAATTGAAAGAGGCTTGGAATTCATCAGAACATGGCCCAGTCATCCAAAACCCTAGAAAAGTCAACTGCAAAGTCAATTGTGGATTTGGAGGTGGGAAGTGATTAAAAATACTCCATTCATGTTCAAACAAGTCTCATTTGACATTTCAAATACTCACATTGAAGGATTTGAGATCATACCAAAAGTTTCCAAAGGGAAAAATTACCTATGGTTTCAAGTTTCCAAAAAAAATGGCAAGTTTTTGGAACGACTTCAACTCAACTTTTCATCATCAAAAAAATCTTCAAATGGAATTTTGTTGAACATGAAAGTTGTAGCTCTTTCTCTCCCATTTCCAAAAAGTCCAAGATCATGAGAATCGGATGAACGGTTGAGGAGATATGATCAAATTACCACCGAGCGTGCATGGCAAAATTTTCCATGTATCGATACGTACGAGTTTCGCATCGATGCATGCAAGGCAGAAATTTTCCATGTATCGATGCATACGAGTTATGTGTCGATGCATACTGTTAAAAAGTGTTACGTATCGATGCAAACAAGTTATGTGTCGATCCATACTGTTAAAAAATGCTATGTATTGATACATACGAGTTACGCATCGATGCATACTGTTAAAAAGTGCTATGTATCGATACAAACAAGTTATGTGTCGATGCATACTGTTAAAAAGTGTTATGTATTGATGCATATGAATTTGGTATCGATCCATACTGTTAAATATGTGCTATGCATTGATGCAGAAGCTTTGGTATCAATACATAACTCTGTTTTGATCATGCATTGTTTACTGTTCACGTCCATATTACTTCATGCACCACTAATTGGCAAATTTGCAAAACACCTTGGTTTTCATTAATCCCTTGGCATCTGCTTAATTGTGATTAGCAAGCATCATTAGTACATCATATATATAGACTAATCATAACAGAAACAGCTAATCACAATTCATTTTCTCAGATCCAAACCAAAAATTCTCCAAATTCTCTCAAAATTCTTCAAACTTTTTCTCGCTTTTTCCTTCGAATTTCATGATTCTTTTTGGTTTCTCTTGTGTTAATCATCATTTGTAG
Source organism: Lathyrus oleraceus (assembly GCF_024323335.1). Classification (NCBI taxonomy): domain Eukaryota; kingdom Viridiplantae; phylum Streptophyta; class Magnoliopsida; order Fabales; family Fabaceae; genus Lathyrus; species Lathyrus oleraceus. The sequence goes on along the minus strand of NC_066582.1, from coordinate 439,636,083 downwards.
GTGTTATCGAGGAACTGTTGCAGGAGAAATCTTGAAGAACTTGGCTAAACCGCAACTGTCATCACCTTGTTCATCCATGGCATCTTGAAGTTTCTACATCATCAAGCTGTGTCGAGCTAAACTTCTACTTGCATTCATCTTCCACAACACCATAGGACATCTGTTTTGACAATTGGAGGTTCGAAAATCTCAAGAACACGAACTGCACATTCATAAGGTGAGATTTCGAATCCTTCGATTCTTGAAATCAGCATGTGGTTTAGGTAGATCGTGGAACATAGATTACACTGCAACTTAGATCATGAATTTTCGTTAGGTATTGATGAAGTTATGTGGATTTGAATGTTTGACTGTGAAACTTTCTTGGCTCGATCCGTGAAGCATGATTAGATTTAGGTCAAATCATTGTTAGATCCATGATCTAGGTGGAATGAGGATTCGATCCATATATGGCATGATGATTTTTGTGATGATTTGCTGTTTACCGGTATGAACATGAAGAACACGTTGATGTTCTTGGAGTTTTCTGGAAAATTCGTGTTTTGATCTTCAGTTCCCTGGCCGCGCATTTGAATCTTGTTTCCCTCCGGAATGGACCAATAGCGTGCTGACATGCAGTTTAATGAAACTGCGTCGTTTTGGCTATGGCGCAAGTAATTACAAGTTTGCCATGCTGAATTAATTTAATTTCATTTAAACTTAGATAATTATTTCAATATTTAACCAATCTTCAAAAAATCCTAATTAACTCATTCTTAATCCAAATTAGGTGGAATTTTTTTTGTTGGATTCAGAATTTCCTCTAGAATTTTTTAGGCATAGTAGTGTAAGTTGTGCCTGGTAGAATTTTGAATGGTATATTGATTTTTGACATGTGTGCAATATTCATGTGTTTTACCATTTTAATCACCAAATATTCATGCTAGCTCCAAATTAATTGAAAATTCATATGATGATTCTTGACACATTCCTGGAGATTTTGATATATGATTTTTAAATTTTAGACCTCTGGTCCATTAGATATGATTTATTCTTTTTGAGTGTGACAATATGTGTCACACTATGCTATGCTGAGTTCATGATTTATTTTTCCATGCTTCCCCTAGGCCTATGGCCCTGATTTTTTGCATGAGATACAATGTATATGTTAGGTTTCACCCTGAATTTTTGTGGATTTAATTGATCCATTTTCTAATTGATTTGGATTTTTGATTGCTGTTTAGCAATTTTGGATTGTTTTATGTGTAACAAAATATACATGTGTCATTAAATACTCATCCCTTATCCTATGAACATGAAAATTTATGGAGTGCTTCCTAACATATTAAGCTTTAATTTGGCTTTGGTCCCACTCATTTCTAATTTGATTTCACTGTTTTACCAATGGATTGAGGTTGATACTCATTTTGGTGACTTAATTTGGTTGTGTTTTTGCATGCTTTAACATGTTGATTTAATTCCCATAGTTCCTTTTGTCCAAATGGCATGAAAATTGATGTGTAGCTCATTGAATGCCCTCTGTTTAGGATATAATTTTTGTGGAATTTACTGTATTGTTTTGATATTTTTTTTGGATTGAAATCATTCTGGTTGTCCATATGTGATGCAACATTGCTCACTTTGTCTTAATTTGTGCATAAAATGAAATTAGTGCATAGTTTGGATGTGAGACCACTTGGGATCTCTTCTTATTTGAATTAGCTTAACTTTGATCATGATTTACTTGCTGTTTTAAGTTTTTTCCCTCCTTTGGACCCTAGGCTTGTCCTAGTGGTCTTGTTACTTATGTTTGAGCTTGACTTTGACTTTTCAGGTTAAAAAGCTAATGCCTTAAGGAGGTTGATTCATGATTGAGTTATTGCTTTTGACTATTGTGAACTAATTTGTTTGTGTTGTAGGGTGCTTGGGCCACTTGAGCTTGGTGCTATGCACATTATTGTTTGATTGTACATTGTTGATTGATCATTATGTTGTTGTTTTGTTTATGCTGGGATGCTGATTATATTTGATTGATTTCAGGTACCCTTTAGTTGCTCAGTTCTCTTAAGAACTTGCATTGCTTTGCTTAAATAGCAATTTGCATTGAGGTAGACTCTCTATTCTTCATGTAGTCTGGAGACCCGGCCTGTTATTTGGCCGGGCAAACTGTCTGAAGTCCTCCTTAAGAGGCAATGTTTGTGATTGTTTATGTTTGTCCCAAGCAGGAAAAGTCCTCATTTGAGGCAATTGGTGGATATAAGAGATATGTAGCCTATCTCCCACTATTCTGTGAGTCTTCTCCTTGCTCCCATTACATGGTTGTAGCATTGAGATCCAAACCCAAGATCCATCGAGTCTAAAATGTGGAGAGAGTTCCCCCTTTCTGAACTCCCACCCCTTCTGATATTCAATACTCTCTCTGACCAGAGATAAGAGTGATGAGGCACACCCCTCATATCCTTTCATCTGCTTCACCTTATCCCCTCAATGGCAAGGTTAAGAGCAACTTGAACCCTATTACAGTTGGCTTTAATGCCTCACCCTTTTGCTTGAGCCTCATTGAATGGTTATAGTGTGTGCTACTTGAATTTATGTGATTGATTACTTGATTCATTTATACATGATTACTTGATTTGCCATTGTGCATTTACTATCATTGATTGCCATTGTGCATTTATCATCTTTGTTTGCCATTAGTGCATGATCATTTCTTTTGTCCTCGTGACATTGATGTTTTCCCATTGAGGACAATTGTAAGTCCATATTGGTTGGCTTTTGTTCCCATGATATGGAAGAGATAGAGTGTAAGACCTCATTGGTCACTCATATCTTCTTTGCTCTTTGTTCGAGCATTGTTGTTGTATGTGAGGATTCATTGTAAGTCCCTGTGATGTGGCATTTGTAGTCCTAGGATCATACTGTGGAGGTTGACATAAGTCCAGATAGATTGGCAGTTGACTTCCCTGTTTTGTTTTTTTGTTTTATTCTGATGGAGATTAGTGTAAGTCCATAGAGTGGCCTTTGATATCCTTACTTGTTTTAGGAGACAGGTATAAGACCATTGAGTGGCATCCAGTATCCGCTTTTATTTACTTTCATCTGTACCATGTTCATATTATTGCTCATTTGTAGCCTATTCCTAAGGACCCACTTGAATCATCTTCTATATGATTTCAAGAGGTGGACCCTCCTAAGAAGTTTTACATTCACTCTTCTATTCCATTCACCCCATTGTGTCCTAAACCTTTTCACACATGTTTAAAAACTTGAAATAAGTGTTGTGCAAACATTCTCACCTTCTTTCCCAAATTAGAAACTTGGACCTTAAGTCCATGATTTTCCAAACTTCATTTTTGTAAATACTTCATTTTGAATTGACTTTAATCATACTTTGACTTTTCGTAAATAATCCAAATAACTTCACCCATTCAAATGATTTTGTGGCTTTGTCCATGCTTATTAAGTTTTCATACATCAGCTATAGGTTTGATTTACCCTAGTTGGTTGATATTAATCTCACCTATTTGTCCTTAGTTGATTGAATTGTAAGTCTTCCTTGCTTATTATAGGGTTAACCCCTCTCTAGCAAGTTGAAGCTTTTCTCACATGGTGGACTTGTTGTTTCTTAAGGTTGAGTTTTCTCCCGTGGGTAACGTAAGACCTTTGAGCTTGTGTTTTAAAATTGAATCCACTAACTTTTGGAAGTTTTTTAGCCGAACTACGAGGTTTTGATCCTGTAAAGGTACGTAGGCAATGGTTATCCATCCAAACACAAAAATAATTAATTTGTACATTCTTCCCTCATCATCCCAATCATGTTTGCACAATACTTATGTCATGACAAATAATAATTTTTCAAACAACAAAGTGTGAAAAGGGCTCCCTAGGAGTACCTAGGACGCATTGGGTGCCTAACACCTTCCCTTTGCGTAATTTACCCCTTACCCCGATCTCTGATCTTTTCATTGGTTTTCTACGAGTAAAACTTCTTAGGCTTTTGTTCGCTTTTTAGCCAGTCCTTAGGATAAATAAAAGTGCGGTGGCGACTCTATGTTTATTGTATACTTTGCTTATGATTTAACCAATAGATCATATAGCGACGAATACACCGCTACAAAGAGTCCCATTTAGTAAAAAGGTTTTTACACGTGAAAACGGAGAAGCGACTAAAAAGTGGAAAAAGGGCAAAAAGGAAGAGCAAGAGAAAAAGGGTTGAAGAAGGGAAAAGCTTGAAGTTAAAGGATTTGCCGGATTAACTCAGGTAAGGGGGGTTTATCGTCGTTTAATGGGCATTATGGGTTAACATGTAATGGGTAGTAATAAGCCATTGAATTGACTCTAATTAGGATGATGAATGCTGCAAATTGTGAACTTAGGGATGAATGAGATATGGGTTTATAATTGAAGAAAATTCGTAGGAATTAGATGTAATAAGGTTAGAAATTGTGAAATTGAATGGGTATGATCTGTGTTAGATAATGTGAACGAATGCTGTGTAAAAATTGGACTGTGGGAGGTTGGATTTGAGAAATCTCGTAGAAGAGAAAAACCCATAGCAGATCTGGAATTTTGGTTTCTGGTCATACGCGTATGACACTAGGCCATACGCGTATGAGATGGCCTGGAGGGGAGGAGACTGGTGCTGATACGCGCCATACGCGTGTACTTACGCGTAGCCTGTGAGTGGTACGCGTATGGGGTGAGGCCATACGCGTATGAATGAAGAAGATGATGTTCTAACGTAGTTTTGTCTCTGTTGGTACGCGTATGGGAGAAGTGGTACGCGTATCATACGCGTATGAGACAGGCCATACGCGTATGGGCTTGGCTAGGAAATGTGCCATACGCGTATGGGCATGAGGCATACGTGTATGGGCAGAAGTTTGATTTTTCTGAGCTGTTGTTGTGCAGTTTTGGTCGTTTCAGCTGAGTGATGTAATTTAGCTGATGTATGATATAGTAGGGATCATTTCCCGTTGTTTTGAGCAGTATAGGTATTAGTAGAGTGTGCTAATACTGTGATTTATTATTTGGCATGACATGATATGATTCTGTGATAAATATGCTGATGATGTATGATGGTATGGATAATGCTGTGAATATATCTATTATGTATGCAATTGTGGATGGACTGTTTATGGCTTAGAGTGTGAGCATATGTCCATTGTGGATTGTTGTTGATGTTTGCATGCTAGGTGATTTAGCGTGCATAGCATAGCCTTTATGGTGGTAGCTAATTCCCATGGTGAGGAATTAGTGAGTGAGTCACTAGGTCTCAAATGAGTGGGACTAGTGAGCTTGGTAGCCGTATCTGGGTTTGATCGGTGAGGTTGAACTATGTGTTCACGAATAGTCGGTACCGCATGCATGGAGTCTCATTTCATAATGTATGTATGGCATATAATATGAATGGATGTATTCCAATATTATACGTGTGTTTTGTGTTTGTGTTGAGTATGATTATGAGTTGATGTTGCCGTTGCTGAATGTGTGATATGATTAGGGTGATGAATGTGTTAATTTACTTAGCATTACATGATATTTTATAATGCTTATTATATCGATTGAGGAACTCACCCTTACAACTATGTTTCAGGTAACGAGCAGTGATTGAGTAGAAGCTAGTGCTTGGAGTCTAGTGTAGTTCCTTAGTGGGTCATGCTCTGGTATATGTAACATCGGGACGGGATGTTTTACTTTGTTTTCATTTTTGGTTGTTGAACAATTTTACATGTAATGTGTTACATGGTTTGCATGTTGTTAGATTTCTATCCGTTGCGAATTGTGCAATGTTTTATTTTGATTAATAAATGAGCATGACAAGTTATTTTGGTGAATGGTGTGAAGTGTCAAGTGTGACACCCTGAAATTGCATATCTACTCTGATTCATATTTTGTTGTTTTAATTAATTATTGGGGTATTTTAGAAGGGTGTTACATTAGTGGTATCAGAGCATAGTCGGTCGAGTCGAGTCGTAATTATTCTGTTTCCCTGTATGTGATAGATGTTGTGTAACCCTATCAGTACTTATTGTTTTAGCTTGTTGGATTAACTCAGAATAGAGATGGATGGAAGAGGTAGAGACGATGCTGCGATTGCTGAGGCTCTGGGTATGCTAGCTGGAGTACTTGGAGGGAATCCGAATGTTATGGGATTGGGAGCTGCTCGTCAACTGAGTGAGTTCCAGAAGAACAATCCTCCAATGTTCAAGGGAGCATACGATCCAGATGGTGCTCAGAAGTGGTTGAAGGAGACCGAGAGGATCTTCCGAGTGACTGAGTGTGCCGATAACCAGAAGGTCAGGTTCGGTACGCATATGCTGTCAGAGGAAGCAGATGATTGGTGGGTTGCTGCCCGCACTGAGTTGGAAGCTGCTGGGAGTGCTGAGATCACTTGGGCGGTGTTCAGAGAGAGATTCCTGAGGAAGTACTTTCCAGAGGATGTCAGAGGAAAGAAAGAGATAGAGTTCTTAGAATTGAAGCAGGGCAACCGGTCTGTTACTGAGTATGCTGCTAAGTTCACAGAGCTGTCGAAGTATTACACTCCCTATGATGAGGCTACTGGGGAATTTTCAAAATGTGTGAAGTTTGAGAACGGGTTACGTCCCGAGATCAAGCAGACTATTGGGTATCAGCGGATTAGAGTGTTTTCTGACTTGGTTGACTGTTGCAGGATTTTTGAACAGGATACCAAGGCCAGAGCGGAGAGCTATCAGCAGAGGGTTGATAGGAAAGGCAAGAATCAGAATGATCGTGGGAAACCGTATGCAGCTGGCAAAGGTTTCCAGAGACAGAGTGGGATGAAGAGACCTAGTGGGGGAGACTCCAGTGCCCCTGCTAAGTGTTACAGATGTGGTCAGGCTGGACATCGTATCCATGAGTGTACCAGTACTGAGAAGAAGTGTTTCAAGTGTGGCAAAGGTGGTCACTTGGCTGCAGAGTGCCGGTTGAAGACTATGACTTGTTTCAACTGTGGAGAGGTGGGTCATATCAGTCCACAGTGTCCTAAGCCGAAGAAAGAGAACCAGTCGGGAGGCAAGGTCTTTGCTTTATCGGGTTCTGAGACTTCTGCAGATGATTGTTTGATCCGAGGTACGTGTTATATTAATGGCTTTCCTCTTGTAGCTATTATTGACACAGGTGCGACTCATTCCTTTATATCTTTGGATTGTGCTGTGAAACTTAAATTAGAGATATCTGAGATGCATGGGAGTATGGTGATTGATACTCCTGTGAAGGGTTCAGTGACTACTACTTCAGTTTGTTTAAATTGCCCTTTGAGTATTTTTGGTAGACTTTGGGATGGACCTCGTGTGTCTTCCACTAGTGCAGATTGATGTTATCCTGGGTATGAACTGGTTGGTGTTTAACCGAGTTTATATCAACTGTTTTGATAAGACTGTGATCTTTCCTGAGATTGAGGAAGGAAAGAGTTTGTTTCTATCAGCAAGGCAGGTGAATGAGGCAGTAGCAGATGGGGCAGAGTTGTTTATGCTGTTAGCGACTTTGGAGGCTAAAGATAAACTGGTGATTTGCGATCTAGCCGTGGTGTGTGATTTTCCTGATGTGTTTCCTGAAGAAGTGAATGAATTACCGCCAGAGCATGAAGTTGAGTTCTCGATTGATTTGGTACCTGGTACTAGGCCGATATCGATGGCTCCGTACCGTATGTCTGCTGTTGAGTTAACTGAATTGAAGAGTCAGCTGGAAGATCTGTTGGATAAGAAATTTATTCGTCCGAGTGTGTCACCGTGGGGAACACCAGTGTTATTGGTTAAGAAGAAAGAAGGTACTATGAGGTTGTGTGTGGACTACAGGCAACTGAATAAAGTGACGATCAAGAATCGGTATCCTTTGCCGAGGATTGATGATTTGATGGATCAGTTGGTTGGTGCGAGTGTGTTCAGCAAAATAGATTTGAGATCGGGGTATCATCAGATACGTGTGAAAACTGAGGATATTCAGAAGACTGCTTTCAGAACAAGGTATGGACATTATGAGTATTCTATAATGCCTTTTGGTGTGACTAATGCGCCTGGGGTATTTATGGAGTATATGAATAGGATTTTCCATCCGTACCTAGACAAGTTTGTTGTGGTGTTTATTGACGATATTTTGGTGTATTCGAAATCTGAAGAAGAGCATGCTGAACATTTGAGAGTGGTTTTAGGAGTTCTACGAGAAAAGAAGTTATTTGCTAAACTGTCCAAGTGTGAATTTTGGTTAGAAGAGGTTAGTTTTCTTGGTCATGTGGTTTCAAGAGGTGGTGTTGCTGTTGATCCTTCTAAGATAGAAGCGGTATCTAAGTGGGAAGCTCCGAAGTCAGTTTCTGAGATAAGGAGTTTTCTTGGACTTGCAGGTTATTATAGGAAATTCATTGAGGGATTTTCTAAGTTGGCGTTACCGTTGACGATGTTGACTAGAAAGGGGCAAGCGTTTATTTGGGACTCAAAATGTGAAGAAGGTTTCCAAGAGTTAAAGAGAAGGTTAACTACTGCTCCTATTCTGATATTACCAAGTCCGTCGGAACCATTTGAGGTTTACTGTGATGCTTCATTGTTGGGTTTGGGTGGTGTTTTGATGCAGAATAAGCAGGTTGTAGCTTATGCTTCGAGACAACTGAAGGTTCATGAGAGGAACTATCCGACACACGATTTAGAGTTGGCAGCTGTGGTATTCGTTCTGAAGTTATGGAGGCATTACTTGTACGGGTCAAGATTTGAGGTTTTCAGTGACCATAAAAGTTTAAAGTATTTGTTTGATCAGAAAGAGCTGAATATGAGACAGAGGAGATGGTTAGAGTTTCTGAAGGATTATGACTTTGGTTTGAATTACCATCCGGGTAAAGCAAACGTAGTGGCTGATGCATTGAGTCGGAAATCATTGCATATGTCTATGTTAATGGTTAAGGAATTGGATTTAATTGAGCAGTTTAGAGACTTGAGTTTGGTGTGTGAGAGTACTCACAATAGTGTTAAATTGGGAATGTTGAAGTTAACGAGTGGTATTCTGGATGAGATTAGAGAGGGTCAGAAATCCGATGTGCTTTTGGTTGATAAGTTGACTCTAGTGAATCAAGGTCAAGGTGGTGAATTCAGAGTTGATAAGAATGGTGTTTTGAAATTTGGTAATCGGGTGTGTATTCCGGATGTTACCGAACTTAAGAAGAGTATTCTTGAGGAAGGACATCGTAGTGGCCTGAGTATTCATCCTGGGGCTACGAAGATGTATCATGATTTGAAAAAGTTATTTTGGTGGCCGGGAATGAAAAGAGAAATTGCGAGTTTTGTTTATTCTTGTTTGACTTGTCAGAAGTCAAAGATTGAGCATCAGAAGCCGTCTGGGCTAATGCAACCGTTGGCTATTCCAGAGTGGAAGTGGGATAGTATCAGTATGGATTTTGTTTCTGGTTTACCGAGGACAATTAAGAATTTTGAAGCTATTTGGGTGATTGTTGACAAATTGACAAAATCGGCTCATTTCATTCCGATCAGAATGGATTATCCGTTAGAGAGATTAGCTGAGTTGTATATTGAGAAAATTGTAAGTTTGCATGGTATTCCGTCGAGTATTGTTCGGACAGAGATCCTAGATTTACATCGAAGTTCTGGGAAGGTTTGCATAGGGCTTTGGGAACTAAGCTGAGATTGAGTTCTGCATATCATCCGCAGACTGATGGTCAGACTGAGAGGACGATTCAGTCACTGGAGGATCTTTTGAGGGCTTGTGTTTTGGAAAAGGGAGGTGCTTGGGATTGTTATTTACCTTTGATTGAGTTTACCTACAACAATAGTTTTCATTCGAGCATTGGTATGGCACCGTTTGAAGCTTTGTATGGTAGGAGATGTCGGACACCTTTATGTTGGTATGAGTCCGGTGAGAGTGCTGTGGGTGGACCGGAGATTGTTCAACAAACTACGGAAAAGATTAAGATGATTCAGGAGAAGATGAGGATTGCTCAGAGTCGTCAGAAGAGTTATCACGACAAGAGGAGGAAGTCACTTGAGTTTCAAGAGGGAGATCATGTGTTTCTTCGTGTTACTCCGATAACTGGGGTTGGTCGAGCTTTGAAGTCGAAGAAGTTGACACCTCGATTTATTGGTCCTTATCAGATTTTGGAGAGGATAAGGGAGGTAGCCTATCGTATCGCTTTACCGCCGTCACTTGCGAATTTGCATGAGGTTTTTCATGTGTCTCAGTTGAGGAGGTACATTCCTGATCCGTCGCATGTGGTCCAAGTAGATGATGTACAGGTGAGAGATAACCTGACTGTTGAAACATCACCTATGAGGATCGAGGATCGAGAGTTGAAGCAGTTGCGGGGTAAAGAGATTGCTTTGGTAAAGGTAGCTTGGGGAGGACCAGCAGGTGGCAATGTGACTTGGGAACTTGAGAGTCAGATGAAGGAGTCTTATCCAGAGTTATTCGCTTGAGGTATGTTTTCGAGGACGAAAACTCTTTTAGTGGGGGAGAGTTGTAACACCCCGATAAAATATGATAATTATTTAATTTAAGTTTAATAGTATATTATGATGATAATATGAATGAGAGGGTATTATTTTTCAAAATAAAAGATAAACCATTCATATATATTATTATTAGTATATTTATTAATTTAATTAAATAATTGGAATATTATTGGATTATTATTATTGGAATAATAAAGTTGGAATTGGAACGATTTTTGGAATCAGTAAAGAGTCCCATTTAGTAAAAAGGTTTTTACACGTGAAAACGGAGAAGCGACTAAAAAGTGGAAAAAGGGCAAAAAGGAAGAGCAAGAGAAAAAGGGTTGAAGAAGGGAAAAGCTTGAAGTTAAAGGATTTGCCGGATTAACTCAGGTAAGGGGGGTTTATCGTCGTTTAATGGGCATTATGGGTTAACATGTAATGGGTAGTAATAAGCCATTGAATTGACTCTAATTAGGATGATGAATGCTGCAAATTGTGAACTTAGGGATGAATGAGATATGGGTTTATAATTGAAGAAAATTCGTAGGAATTAGATGTAATAAGGTTAGAAATTGTGAAATTGAATGGGTATGATCTGTGTTAGATAATGTGAACGAATGCTGTGTAAAAATTGGACCGTGGGAGGTTGGATTTGAGAAATCTCGTAGCAGATCTGGAATTTTGGTTTCTGGTCATACGCGTATGACACTAGGCCATACGCGTATGAGGTGGCCTGGAGGGGAGGAGACTGGTGCTGATACGCGCCATACGCGTGTACTTACGCGTAGCCTGTGAGTGGTACGCGTATGGGGTGAGGCCATACGCGTATGAATGAAGAAGATGATGTTCTAACGTAGTTTTGTCTCTGTTGGTACGCGTATGGGAGAAGTGGTACGCGTATCATACGCGTATGAGACATGCCATACGCGTATGGGCTTGGCTAGGAAATGTGCCATACGCGTATGGGCATGAGGCATACGTGTATGGGCAGAAGTTTGATTTTTCTGAGCTGTTGTTGTGCAGTTTTGGTCGTTTCAGTTGAGTGATGTAATTTAGCTGATGTATGATATAGTAGGGATCATTTCCCGTTGTTTTGAGCAGTATAGGTATTAGTAGAGTGTGCTAATACTGTGATTTATTATTTGGCATGACATGATATGATTCTGTGATAAATATGCTGATGATGTATGATGGTATGCATAATGCTGTGAATATATCTATTATGTATGCAATTGTGGATGAACTGTTTATGGCTTAGAGTGTGAGCATATGTCCATTGTGGATTGTTGTTGATGTTTGCATGCTAGGTGATTTAGCGTGCATAGCATAGCCTTTATGGTGGTAGCTAATTCCCATGGTGAGGAATTAGTGAGTGAGTCACTAGGTCTCAAATGAGTGGGACTAGTGAGCTTGGTAGCCGTATCTGGGTTTGATCGGTGAGGTTGAACTATGTGTTCACGAATAGTCGGTACCGCATGCATGGAGTCTCATTTCATAATGTATGTATGGCGTATAATATGAATGGATGTATTCCAATATTATACGTGTGTTTTGTGTTTGTGTTGAGTATGATTATGAGTTGATGTTGCCGTTGCTGAATGTGTGATATGATTAGGGTGATGAATGTGTTAATTTACTTAGCATTACATGATATTTTATAATGCTTATTATATCGATTGAGGAACTCACCCTTACAACTATGTTTCAGGTAACGAGCAGTGATTGAGTAGAAGCTAGTGCTTGGAGTCTAGTGTAGTTCCTTAGTGGGTCATGCTCTGGTATATGTAACATCGGGACGGGATGTTTTACTTTGTTTTCATTTTTGGTTGTTGAACAATTTTACATGTAATGTGTTACATGGTTTGCATGTTGTTAGATTTCTATCCGCTGCGAATTGTGCAATGTTTTATTTTGATTAATAAATGAGCATGACAAGTTATTTTGGTGAATGGTGTGAAGTGTCAAGTGTGACACCCTGAAATTGCATATCTACTCTGATTCATATTTTGTTGTTTTAATTAATTATTGGGGTATTTTAGAAGGGTGTTACAAAAGTCGCCACCGAAATTTATTTATTCCTAAAAAGGAAAGGGGAAATATCGATAAAACCCAAGAAAGAACGACAATGATTATGGTCGTCGCAACCAATATTAGGGTTCGGGAGTCAATTACGCAAGGGGAAGGTATTAGCACCCCTCACGTCCATTGTACTCAACGGGAACCATTAGGTTAGTTGTGTGCGTTAGTGTTATCTTAGAAATGTTAGGCTTATCAAGTTATTAGGTGGGAAAGAAAGAACAGAAGAGAGAAGAATGTTTTGGATTTTGCAACGAAGGGGACTAAACCTAAGTTTTTTATTAATGGGCCTGACAAGATTTTCGCAATCCTGCTCCTACGTATCTCAATAGAGAAATCAAGGCTTACGTAGTTCTGGGTAGAAAAATATTTGTTTGTTGGTCGATTTTAGCGAAAGCTATATTGTATTAATCGACGAAAACATTGTTTTTACCCAAAACAGATGAGATGCGGGCGTATACCATACATCGAATGGATTTACAAATCAACATTCGGAAAAACGTCACTTATCTCAACTCAACAATTGTGGCCGAAGCATTGCTTTGCATCATCTTAAGACAAGATGTCTTTCCTTTATGAAAAGGGTTTTCTGATCAATCGCACGACGACAAAAAAAGAGTTTGATTGGTGGAATGTATTTTTGGACGTGAAAGACGAGTATTTATGACTTGCAAGCTCTTACAACTTGGGTCTAATACTCGAGACTACGTCTTGACCTTTCACCCAGGTAATCTTTTTCTTCCAATTTTATTGAGAAAAGAAGTTTGAATAATTACGAGTGTTTAGAAAAGAAGACGAATACATAGGGCTTACAAGCTCTTACAACTTGGGCCTAATATTCAGGATTATGACTGGATATTCCATCCAGGTAATCTTTTTCTTCCAATTTTATTGAGAAAAGACGTTTGAATATTTACAAATATTTTGGAGAGAAGACAAATACATAGGGCTTACAAGCTCTTATAACTTGGGCCTAATATTCGGGATTACGACTGGATATTCCATCCAGAGTAATCTTTTTCTTCAGATTTTCTTATGAAAATATTTTTAAAAAAAAAAGAGATTAATGTAAGGGTTTGAAATTAAATTAAAATGATCCAACCACCCAGCCATGGGTCACCATTTGGAAATTAAACGCGTCCATTAATACAAGACACAAAATTAACTATTTTTTTTTAAAAAATAAATAAAAAGGAGTAAATGGGCCATGGAGGGACGACCGGCCCAAAGTAGGAGACGGGTCAGTTTGTTTCAGACTAAACTTGAATTGTTAAAAAAAACAAAAGGATAGAGAAAACCCTAATCTAAAACACACGGCCGAATTCTTCTTCCTCAACGCTCAGTGATTATGCTTCCTCACAAACTCACTATTCGTTTTCCTTCCTCCTTGTAACCTCGATTTTGGCCTCCCCTTTTACGGATCAGCGACACCTCCTCACCGCGATTTTGGCCGTCCAACCGCGATTTCGGCGGCGCCTCCTACTTCACTTCCCAGAATATGATGGCCAAACGAAACCCATACAGCGGTCGGCTTAAATAAAACCTGAGTCGTAGCATCAAACTCCCAAAACCGAAACATCATGGTAAAAAATAAACAATTTGAATACTAGGAGAAACTAGAAACATATCGACAAAAGAGAAACAGAGAAACACATGTGATAGGTATCAGTTTTTTTCAACATACATTTATCATCAATTCAATCTTCAAAGCGGAAAACTCATTGTGAAACATTTTTTAATGCATCAGAAAACTACCTGCAAACAAAAGGAAATCGAATTAGTCTTGTTTTCGGGTAAGTAGATCTGTCTCTGAATGCTCCTTTATTGCTAAACGTGTGAATATTGAATTGATGGACTTTGTTTTCTTTTCTGATTTACTCTATGTATGAGTTGGCCAGGTTTTTTTTCTATTGTAACGGTTGCTGTTTTCTGTCCTTCATTGAATGTTGTATGTTTTGCTTAATGGCTAGGTTTTTTGTGTGTTTGATTTTCAATACTGCCCCCTCTCTTGTTCTTGCTTACTGATGATTTTATATGGGGAGAATTAGGTTTTATCTGATGTTGCTACTGCAGAATGGAAAGTTGCAGAGGAATCAAATTCCTGCAACACTCTGTTTTTTTTTTGTTTTTTTGTTACTTTAGTGCAATTACTGATGTATTATGCAAGATGACTATGACCACCTTCTTTAGTGAAAACTATTCCATAAATTTATTGATGCAACAACATGTTACCCTTTTTTTGCAAATTTTCTTGGCGGTACTTTTTGGTTACATCAAGTTATCTTACTTTAACTCTTTTTGAATCATGGTTGGTTTTTACATGAGTTTTTAGGTAATATTCGTAACTGAATTTTCTTGTTTTGTTTGAACATAACAGGACAGAGCTTGCTGCCACAAAGTCCTAACAACAATATCAATTTATTTTCTTCTCCTTTTTATTTTTGACACTATTTGATTTGTTTGCACTTTTTAATGTAAATATAATGTTACTGTAAAGTAGAAAAAATATGTAATTTATTTGCAATTTTTAATGTAAATATAATGTTACTGTAAAGTAGAAAAAATGTAATTTATTTGCAATTTTTAATGTAAATATAATGTTACTGTAAAGTAAAAAAATGTAATTTATGTAAAGTAAAAAAAAGTAATTTATTTGCATTTTTAATGTAAATATAATATTAAGTTTATGTGATATAATTTATTTTATCCAAATTGGCAGAAGCAAACACATTATTATCAAGTTGACTCAATCCAAATTATAAGTCAAATGGAATTGTTGTTACTATTAACCAACCTAAAAACTTTTGTTAAAATCTTAAAAGCAAAACCATGGAAAACCAAAAAGAAATTAATTTTTGATAACTCTATGCATTAAAATGAAATTGTTTATGAATATGAATTTTATGAATGAAGATCTTATTTTTTTTATGTGAATTGGTAAAAGAAAAAAAATTCTAATGAAATTTAAATAAATTCCATTGAAATGAAATTAAAAAATGGAATGATTTATGAATATGAATGCTTATAAAGATCCTATTTTTTTTATGTGAATTGGTAAAAGAAAAAAAAATCTAATGAAAATTAAATAAATGTCAATGAAATAGAATTTAAAAAAAAAGGAATAATTTATGTCAATGAGTGGATGCAAATTGATAAATACAAATGCTTGAAATGAATGCCTTTAGGCGGGGCAAAATTTAGGGTATGACAACAATCTTTGGACATTTTTATCATTGCATTTGTAATTCATTTTCTGTTAAATGCTACTTGCTTTTAAATATTGTTGTTTTTAATGGTAATGTTAATGAAGTGATCATGCATTTTTAGAATCAATTATGTCATATTCACTCATTTTTCTTCTCTTATATAAAAAAAATACATCCATGTTTCTCCAATTTAGTTTCTTTATCATAACTGTTATTTTAGCAAAGATTAGAGGGAGGATGACGAAAACAAAATACCCATAATTGCCAACTGTATGCTTTCAGATAAAATCCTGTTGATGATGTACATGCATTATTTCAAATCCCCAAACACTGGAGAGATAAGGAGTTAATCCCTAGTTAACAATTTCGAGCATATAAGTAGGTGTTTCTTTAGGATCTATAAACCCTTACGCTTAACCCGGGTGTCGCATCCGCGAAAAACAACCGGCGGGCTGAAACACAAACAACACAGAGCCGCCACCGTGCGTTATTTATCCCAAAAAGGGAAAGGAAACGCTCAGAGTAAACCTAGGAAAAAGCATGGTCTCACGACCAAAGAGAATGGGATCGGGAGTCGGTTACGCAAGGGGAAGGTATTAGCACCCCTCACGTCCGTCGTACTCGACGGGATCCACGCTCTAAAAGAAAGAAAAGGTTGCTAAACAAACATCATACACACACACTGAAAACAACACAGGTGGGGGAAAGGAGGAGAGGGCTCGCTAGGATATCGCATCCTATGCCTACGTATCTCGTCTGGAACGAGAATCAGAGCTGCCGTAGTTCGGCTCACGCACGCCAAACAAGACACACACAAACACAGGCAAACCTGGAACCCGAACGCCAATCGCTGGACTTACATCGGCTTCCGAACCAAACAAACACACTCAGGATACGGACAGCCAATCGCTGGGCTTACATCCATATCCTGACACACAAGAGGAGACAAGCAAACACACACAAAAAGAAAAAAAAATGCCCGGAGAGACCTCGCACGGTCTCCTGCCTACGTACCTCATCTGGTATGAGGATCAGTGCGACGTAGTTCCCCTTAACAGGGAAAGAAATTCTAACCAGATACAAAGGGAGACACACTACTAGGGAGCTGGACTCGAGCCTAGGTGTTATCATGCATCATTGCCCTATGTTATGGTTTCTATCCTAACTTTCTCAACAGCAAGCTAATCCTAACCAGGAAAAACAAGCATGCAAGCATAAACAAAGCAAAGCAAACATTTCAAATAGCACACACTATATCCAGTCAAGTGAGGCTCAAACAAGGGTGGACTGCCGAGGCAAGTCAACTGTACAGGGTAGTGTTCGCTCTTAACCCTGACATTGAGAGTCAGGGTGAAGCAGATGAAAGGTGAGTGAAGATGAGACTTCACAGCTCTTATCCCTGGCCAGGGAGAGCTTCAGACAAAGGAGCGTGGGTTCAGAAAGGAGGAACCCTTCTACGCTCAAGACTCTGACTCGACTGTACAAATGTACAAGATCTTGGGTTAATATCCCAATGCATCAACACAGTGGTGTGAGCAGAGGGACGACTCAACAGAATAGCGGGAGATAGATTGCATATCTCTTTGATCCGCCAATTGCCTCATAGAGGTCTTTACCTGCTTGGGGACAAAAGTAAACAATCACAAACATCGCCTCTTAAGGAGGACTTCAGACAGTTGCCTGGCTAAATAACAAGCCAGGTCTTCCAGACTACATGGAGACAAGAGAGTCTACCTCAACTGGTTTATACAACCAAGCAGCAGCACAACAAGTTCTTAAAGAACTAAAGCGACTATGGTACCTGAAATCAATCTAGCACAATTAGTACTCAGACAAACCAACATTAAACACCAAAAGTCAACAGTTAATCTGTACAGTCAATGCAATGTGCAAAGCACAACCAACTCAATTGAGCCAAGAATCCTACAAAACACACAAGTTAGTTCACAACAATTAACCAAATCAAACTCAATTAACTTGCATTATTCTCCTTTAAAGCATTTGCATCTCAACCTGAAACACAATTCAAAAGTGAGAAACAAGACCACTAGGACAAGCCTAGGGTCAAAAGGAGATGAAAAATCCAAAACAACAAGTGAAAATTATCCAAAATCACAATCAATCAATTTAGAAACAAATCCAATTGGTCCCCTGCTCATATCACTCATTATCATCATTTCATGAAAGAAAAGGCACAAAACATGCAATTTGCAACCTCAAAGGACCAAACAGAATGATCTCAATAAAATCATTATCAAAACACTTCAATAAATTCCACAAAAATTCAGGTCTAAAGAGAACACATAACATGTCAAGCATACCAAATTTCAGCTCATTTGGATCAATGAAAGTAGGTCAATGAAAATCATAAAGTCCAGACAAATTCAAGCAAGCCAACACAAGGCATCAAAACAATCATCAACTTCCAATAATCATAAAACAGAAATGAAATATGATAAATGAATGGGATCAAAACCACAATGACCTATAATGTGTCTACAATGCTCATACCAAATTTCACACTCATCCAATTAATGACCAGAATTTCACAAATCAAATGCCAACATGTGTCACAAAAAATCAACAAATGACCAAACAGAGGGAAAAATTCCAATCAAATAGGAAATGCCATCAATAAATCCAGAAAAATTCACATGTGTTCTCAACATCCATATGCTCAATCATGCAAAAATTTGGCTCAATCCAAGGTCCCTAAGAACATCAAATAAAATCATGAAGTTCACAATGCTTGGTGTGACACAAATTGTTACACCTCTAATCAAAAATTCATATCTCATCAACCAGGGATCCAAAAATTGCAAACTATACATCAAAATCACCAGCAAAGAGTCCAGAACATGGACAAAAAATTTCAAGCATTTCTATGGAAGCATCATCATTTTATGAAGGAAATGGTAAAACATACACATGAAGCATACATCCAAACAATCCCTAGGCATTTTATTTTTTCACACGTGCACAAAAATCATAAAAATCACCATTAAAAACTACACATCACAAGGAGAATAATGCAAAAAACCTCACAAAATTTGGACAAGAAATGAATCTCCTATGAATTTTTAAAGATCATGAATCAAAATGAAATGGAAATGAAAAAGAAAAAAGAAATAATGAAATGAATTTTCTGAAAATGGCATTTCCGTAATTAATGGACCAGGGACCAAAACGCTGCAGTTTCATTAAATTGCATGGCGCGTTCTAATTGGACGATGACGGCGGGAAACAGCAATTCAAACAAGGAAATGGAAAATGAGGATCAAACGCGTTCATCATCAAGTTCTTCATCAAGAACACTTCCAGATTTTCCAGAAATTGGACATGAACAATTTTTAACCAAAATTGACAAATGATACATCAAAATCACCAGCAAAGCACGTACATCATGGATATGCAACTAGTTTGACCTAACTCTCAACATGTTAACCGGATCGAACGAAAAAAGGATTGCACATCAAACTTCAATTCAAGATTTCTCTCTCTATACTCAACCAAATCAAAAACCACAAGTATCATGATGATCTACATTGAGAGATCTACAAAAGCCATATCATAGTTCATGCAATTAAGAATTTCGAAGAATTACCTTATGATGATGGCAGAAGTTGATTTGGATGTTTCCACGTGTGAAAAGCCAAAACAGATGCAGTTTATTGATGAGGAAGATGATTGAAGTGAATGCCTTAGCTCAGAACAACTCCAGGTGCAAGAATCTTCAAAACTCCATGGATGAGCAAGGTTATGACAGTCCAAATCCAGCAAGCTTTGGCCACGAATTGAATGAAACAGTTCTTCACCAAGGCTTATAGAGCATGGATCAAGCAAGAATCAACAAGATTGATGAAGATTGGATGAGAATTGATGAAAAAGTTTGAAGAAGCTTTGAAGAAGATAGAGAGGTTTTGGATGAAAAAGTTTGTTAGATCTTGGAGAATGAAATGTGATTACCAATTTCTGTTACAATTACTGTTATATACCAATGCCTTAATCCATTCCTTAATCACAATTAGCAAAATTGGATTGGATTAGTGTAATGCATTTTCAAGTAAAAGTCCAAAATAGCCTTTTCACAATTAGGCCAATGTAACAGTAAATGACAGTTGGAGCAAGTTCTATTTGGCATTTGTGAAGTGTATGAATGAGCCTTGTATGCAAAAACCAAGTAATTTGAGATTTCACCATTTTTCCCACCAATTTCCAAATAGATCACTTGAAAAATGCCATTTTGCCATGACCATTTTTGATGAAATTTGATCATGCATCATGAAAGTACATGTGAAATGGGGTTTTCTCAAAGAAAGATCATCCATTTTGGCCATTCCATGTGAAAGTTATGCCACTTTGAATTTAGGCATTTTCTGAAAATGAATTGATCACAACTTGCCAACCACACATGAGAAATTCATGTTCTTGGACTTTTTAGAAAGGTGAGAGCAAGATCTACAACTTTCATGTTGAACAAATCTCCATTTGAAGCATTTTTGGACATGTAATTTTGAGATGAAAAACTTTCCATTTTTGGAAACTTTCAATTACAAGTCACTTTCTATATTTGGAAAGTTTCCATCTGACTTTATTTTCTTCATCCTTGATGTTTGAAATGTCAAATGAAACTTGTTTCAACATGAATGAAGTGTATCCAACTCTCTCCCACCTCCAAATCCATCAGTTCAAGCACAGTTGACCACAGTCGACTTTTCCAGTTGATAGATGAATTTGGCTATGCACTGATCAAGCTGAGCCTCAAACTCCTGATGAAATGGCTCAATGATGAAACCCTAGCTTCCATAAGCTCAATATAATCACATGATGATCTCCACATCCATTGTAGACCCCATCTCCTTACCATGCCCTGATTGGCCCAATATAGATGATTAGGGTTGACCAGTGGTCAAAACCCTAATCTCAAGGTATATGATCAATCTCTTGAATCTTCTGGATGATAACAAGACCATGATGATGATGATGTATCATTGCACCTAAGATGAAGATCAATCTCCTTGAGAAATCATGAAACCCCAATTTGAATCACACCCTCAGATGGCTGATGATCAATTCAATTAATGAAACCCTCAGGCTTGCATTCATCAACCTTTTATCTTCTGATCAAGACCTAGGAGGATGCCTTGCACAATGTTACCACATGATATGCCAATATGCAATGCCTAATGACCTACAAATGATATGCAAAAATGCAAAGCTAGTCCCAAGAGAGGAGGGCAAATTTTGAGGTGTTACAGCTGCCCCTATTCAATCCACTGTGAACCTGTCGATATGAATAGCCTCGGCTTTCAGATGATCAGGATGAAGAGTGATTGAATACCAAGAACAGACGAACAATTTGCACTCCGATGGGGAAATAATTAACAATGCCGGTCAGAATCGGTACAGAACGATCTCGAAAGAAACACCCGTCTGGAACGGAGAAAGTCGGCCTGAACCGAAACAAAAACGTCGACCTGGATACCAAAATAAATGGTAACGCAGGGATAACCATGGCACGAACACCACATCCGCTGGGGATTATCATCTCTTTTTAATGTTTTTCTTGAACCCCGAAATTTTTCTCTCTTTTCGTTTTCTTGAACCCCGAAATTTTCCTTCGCGCAAATGATCCCGGATCACTGCATTTGAACCCCGATATCTTGTTTACCAACATAATGAACCCCATTCTCCATTTGAACCCCAGTCGGCTGACGACAACTTGTGATCGCCATTGTGAACCCCGTTCTCCAGAAAACACCTCGTGTCTCCTTTTCTCCATTTGAACCCCGCTCTCCAGAAAATGTCTCAACATTTCCCTTTCTCCATTTGAACCCCGCTCTCCAGAAAATGCCTCAACATTTCCCTTTCTCCATTTGAACCCCGTTCTCCGCTTTCTTGTGATAATTCCGCTGGCAATGTCGGAAATAACACCAAACACCACTCTGAGGGCGACTTGTCAGAGGGTACACCTTCACAAAAGGAAGGTAACATGTGCATCTCTTCTTCAGAAGACACCCATAATGACTTCTATTGACCTCAGCCAAAGTCTAAGGTGACACATGAACAAAAGATAATCCTGAGGACCTCATCCCGGATATAAACTTCAACTCCAATCTCTACTTGGACCCCGATCTCCAGAAAATGCCTCAACATTTCCCTTTCTTCATTTGAACCCCAGTCTCCAGAAAATGTCTGAACACTTCCTTTTCTCCATTTGAACCCCGATCTCCAGAAAATGCCTCAACACTTCCTTTTCTCCAATTGAACCCCGATTGTCGCGCTGATCGCGTATCGTCCTTTGATTTTATGTCCATCTCCGCCCGACGGAAAAAAATTCCTCCAATATCGCACTACTGGGGAACATTGCTGATCTGTCATCATGATGCTAAACTCCTCAGAGTAATACCTTCACCATCCGGCGAAACCAAATCTCAAGCGGTAACCACGGCTTGAATTGCGCTGATCGCGTCATGATGTTAAGCTCATCCGAGTAACATCTTCACCATCCGGTGAAACCAAATCTCAAGCGGTATCCACGGCTTGCATCGCGCTGATCGCGTCATGATGTTAAGCTCATCCGAGTAACATCTTCACCATCCGGTGAAACCAAACATCAAGCGGTATCCACGGCTTGAATCGCGCTGATCGCGTCATGATGTTAAACTCATCCGAGTAACATCTTCACCATCCGGTGAAACCAAATATCAAGCGGTATCCACGGCTTGAATAACTGATACTTGCAATGCTGATGATCTTCCAACTAGCGAAACCACTTCTCAAACGGTAACCACGGTTCGAGTAGCATCTTCACCCACTGGCAAAACCATATCTCAAACGGTAACCACGGCTTGAGTAGCATCTTCACCCACTGGAAAAACCATATCTCAAACGGTAACCACGACTCGAGACTAGCTTATGCTTGCAACTATGATGCATGACTTTTTTTTCAGCGTAATGCCCCATAATCATGGAAATGCTACGCGATTTATTATGCAATATGCTATGATCTCCTAAATGATGCATGCATAAAAAAGCATCCCCTTTAAGGGACTCTTCTGCGGAGCTCGAGACACTCTGCTGAGGAACTCGCCATTGCTCCATCTCCACCCCGCCGGGGAAATAGCACTGCTGCTGGGAAATAGGCAACCCTTGCTGAATAATCCCCTCTGCACCCAATCCGTTTGGGGACTTCACTGGGGATAAGAACCACCAACGCGCTCTGTGGGGATACAACAGTTTTTGACTTGCTGGGGATGTCAATCCCGACTCCGCTTGAGAAACCACCGCACACAGATACTTCCGCTGGGGAAATCGCAACCTTCAGACCTGGCGACTGGGGAAGCATCAATCTCGAACCTGCTGGGGATAACCATCCTGACCCTGCTAGGGAGGCCACAGACCTTGGATCTGCTGGGGAATTAGTCCTCACGACTCTGCTTGGAGAGATGAGGAAAATCTGATACCGAACACCCGTCGACTCGTCGACCCCTTGGTATTCATATCCAACTCCCATATCAGCTTTCCAATTTTGAGAACTCCCAGACTCATCTGGACCTTTCTGCTCCATCATCTTGTATTCCAAACCACTCCGTACTCGACGGAGAGCGAACTCCTGGGACTTATACAGACTTTTCAATCTTCCGACTTTGAAGAGTCTTCTTGATTAATATCCAGGATCGTCGTACGTCTCGTCGTCGTCTCTTCACCGTTCTTCCATTCATTCGTCCCTGATCGGATTCCGTGGGGATTTGTTTTGTCAACAGCTTCCACATCACAACCTGCAAGTGAGGGAAAGATACCTAACAGTTCCTGCAAAAGAGATCGTTAGATAAAACCGTGCCCCAGGCGTGTCAAGATTTCAACACTTGGGTCACTCAACCTTCCGAATAAGATTTCAAGCTTTCAATCTTATAAACATGCCTTGGAAGGGACCTGTATGTCTTAAAGTGCAAAGATTCTTTATCAAAAATAATCTGGATGTTTTTGCAATCAAAGCGGTAATGAAAAACAAAAACAAAATTATTTGACTGAATATGCATTTTATTGATTGGAAAAGTGTGGCTCAAATTGAGCAATACAAAGGAAGCAATTCCTGAAAAGAGGTAATTGCGCATAAAAGGAAAAATCTATCCTAATGGCAATGTGAAACCCGTAATCTCATCGAGTTCCAACTCGGTTACACCCCATATGTCCTCAGACTCTCCGTGCTTTCTGCCTTCTGAACAAGACGATTCCGATTGATCCCTACCGGGTATTATCCATGATGCCTTAACCAAAGCGCAAACGATCATGCTAGACGCAATTGTTCGTTTCAATCCCTCTTTTTCCTGGACCGCCCTTTCGGGTTTTCAGTCCACCGGGATACCCCTTTTTGCCCAAGTCGCCCTTTCAGGTTTTCGACTTGCCGGGTGTACATTTTTTCTTTTATCCCTAATTTTTGCCCGAACCTTTCTTTCTGTTTTTTGGTTCGCCAGGATGCCCATTTTTGCCTGGACTATTTTATTCTTTTCGTCCAGCGGGTCTCTTTATACGAAGTATTTTTTAACTGCGTCCGCATTCACAGGGGATGGAAAATCCTCGCCATCCATGGTCGTCAACAACAAGGCTCTGCTAGAGAAAACCTTCTTGACCACGAATGGACCTCCATAAATGTGCGTCCATTTGCCCCTACGATCGTTTTGAGGAGGAAGGATCCTTTTCAGCACCATATCACCTACGTGATATACCCGAGGTCGTACCTTTCGGTCGAAAGCACGCTTCATCCGTTGCTGGTATAACTGCCCATGACAGATGGCTACTAGCCTCTTTTCTTCAATTAGGCTCAACTCTTCGTACCGGGTCCTTACCCATTCAGCCTCTTGCAACTTCACGTCCATCAGGACTCTCAAAGAGGGAATCTGAACCTCAACCGGTAACACGGCTTCCATCCCATATACCAGCGAGAAAGACTTTGCCCCAGTAGGCGCACCGAGGTTCGATACCCCGGGTACCAGCTTCGTATTCTGCCACCCTTGCTGGTGCATTCAAATGTTATCCGGGCAACAAAAAGAATACGGGATCCTTTTGGCGTAACCAACACGGTACTAACTCATCCACATTAACCCCATCATACATCAGAACCCGTTCGGATTCGGGGTCAGGCCCTTCCTCCGGGATCGGTTACTCTCAATCTTTCGATTTGAGCACCTCGAGATGTCCTCATCAGGGAACTCAAACATCCTCGGTTGATAATCCTCAATGGGTTGCTGGGCAAGGTAATCAGAGAATACACTCCCCTTGATCGCCTTCTGGGAGGTATACTGAATATCGTATCAAAATCATTTGCCCTCTCGCAACCCGTACGGTCAATGCTGGCTTTTCAATATTGGCTTCCCAAATACATACCTGATCGGATCCATCTTGGAAATCCACAAAGTGGTATGAACCAGCATATACTGTCTCAGTCGGCGAGCAGCCTATGCCAAAGTACAGCAAGTTTTCTCGAACAGTGAATGTATTGTTTCACAGTCGGTAAACTTTTTGCTAAGGTAAATTGCATACTCTTTTCGACCAGACTCATCATGCTGCCCCAGTACACACCCCATAGACCCCTCGAGGGCTGTCAAGTACCAGATTAACAGTTGTTCCTTCCACAGGAGGCATCAGAATCGGAGGTTCCTGCAACTTTTTCTTTTATTTTTTCAATGCCCCTTGGCAATCATTATTTCACCTGACCGTTTGATCTCTTTTTTTTCAACAGCTTGAGTATAGGTTCGCACGTGGATGTTAGAGGAGATGTGAACCATGACATGTAGTTCAATCTACCTAGTAGACCACGAACCTCTCTTTCCATTCTCGGTTCAGGCATTTTCTTTGTTTTTCCTCTTTTTTTTTTTTTTTTTTTTTTTTTTTTTTTAGCAGGATCAACCTCGATTCCTTTCTTCACTTACAATGAACCCCCAGTAATTTACCGGATTGCACTCTGATAGTGCACTTACTTGAATTCAACCTCAGTTTGAATTGTCTCAACTGGTCCACTCAGCTTGGCCAGATCTGCCAGATGCCCCTCTTCTGTTTAGGGACTTTGCTATCATGTCATCAACATAGCATTCAATTTCATGATGAATCATATCATGAAACAAAGTCACCATGGCTCTCTGATAAGTAGCACCGGCGTTCTGCTTTTCTAGAGGACAGTCTCTTCTCCATGGTAGCTTGTGTACAACGACACCGGTTTCCGACCCTGGCATATCCTGACACGACCAGGCGAAGGTATCCACATGCTCTTTCAACAGGACTACCATTCTGCTCTCGACTCGCCTCTGAAGCGGCCCCAATTTTCACTTCTTTTCTGACCTCGGCGGCGCTTGGAATAACAATCTCAACCCACTCCTCATGCGGCTGAATCACCTTCTCCTCTTGTTTCAACAACTTGGCTAATCTTCCAGCATATCACAATCTTCTTCGCCTTCTTCTTCGGCATGATAGATCGAATTGTCGAAGTCATATGAGGTGTAACCAAATTGTTATCAACGAGATCCGGAGGATTATTTTTTTTGAAGTCGGAACGAGACAAATCAGAAGGGAAAAAATGAAAACAAACATTGCCATTTTTATTTGTTTTTAAACTGCAAAAATAAATGAAAAACAAGGAACATCGCTTTTAATTTGAAAAACATCCGTTTATTTATGATGCAAAATTTTGCAAATATGAACATGAGGTGGCCCTTACAATGAACCATTACGTGTCGGGCAACACGCAAGGCTTTCATGCAGATAAAATCAAAACAGAAATCATTACTCTTCCGAATGAGTGACAATGCTGATCTTTTTAGGCCTTCCAGCTTCCTGGTACGCACGATTTTATCCACGACTCTAGCTCGCGGTCGCTGCCAATCTCTTCACCCACTGTATAGGCGTGATCTGAATCTAGCATTCCGGCACTGACAAAGGTGAACGACGGACGACGTCCTCTGTTCTGCTCAGACGAGTCTTGACCTGGATGATAACCAATCCCAAACATATCTGCCTTTACCACAATGCCTATGATCTGTCCCCAGCCTGGGATCCCTCCATTTCTCACCACTTCCAATGCCTGCTTGTAAGAAGAAATGGACGGCTTTTTCTCTTTCTCAACACCAATGACATTTTCCACCTTGACGGTTTCAGCTGCCAAACTGAGTGCTTTACACCTTGCATCGTCCATTTCTACTTTCATCTTTCTCTGGACCGTTCCCCCAATTACCATACACCCTTTTGTAGCGATGGCTGCACAACAATCATCAACACGAGGGAAAGCTGCATTTTTCGTCGGGCGTTTTGGGACCACGGACATTGGTATTTTTAACTGATCCTTCTCAGTCACCTCTATCCCCTTCTTGTCCTTCGACATCATTTTCGCTTTTACAGGACCATGCCTTGGCACGGGGTTAGCACTATCATCTGCCATCGGTGCAAAGCTGATTGTCTTAGAATCCACCAAGTCCTGGACCACATGCTTAAAAGCTTTGCAATCCTCAACATGATGTCCGGGTGCCCCAACATGGAACTCACACCTGACATTCTCATCATAACTGGCAACCCTCTGATCCGGTTTCCCTGGAACCAATATCCTTGGCTGCACCAACCCAAGATCCTTCAACTTTTTAAACAGGGAGGCGTAAGTCACGGGCGGCTTATTGAAATGACGATCTGTCGTCCTCCTTCTCACTTGGCCCACTGCTCTTTGTGTCCTCTGTTGAGGTGGTGGTTGCCGCTGTTGTGCAGATTGATTACTAGTAGGGATTGTTACTGTATCAGCATATGGGTGATAACGATCCTTACCGCGTTCTCTTTTGGCCTGCACACCACCTGATTCAACTTCCTTCTCAAGTTGACCATTGCCAGAGGGCTTCTTTGCTACAGAGCCAGAGGGATTTGTTACTTCGGATGACGGAGCCTTTCCCTGAACTTTCTCCTTGATCATCCAGCCCTCAATCCTTTCCAATCTCTCGGCCATGGCTTTCTGCCCCAAGGCAAGCCCTTGCACAACACTGAACAAATCCCTCACCATCTCTTTCAGTTCGAGGATGTCGGCGTTGGGAGGATCCATCAATTTAGATTTGTTGCCCCTAGCAGGATATCTAAGCAAACAAACTATGCGCGCCGGTTGACACCTACAAAACAGCAAATGGGTTAGTATGACTCACGCATGCACCATCTATCCATATGAGGAAGACTCTGTCCTTTGATTCTGGCTTCATCGAGACAGATAATATTTTGACATCCACATTCTGAAATTCAAGATGTCTCTCAACCAGATTCTCAATCAATAATACTCCCCATATGGCTAGACATAGGTTCGATGCAGATGAATGCAAAATGAGAATGATGCAGATGTATGAATGCAATGCATTGCCATCCTCCAAGTCCTCTGATCATCTGTTGCTCTGAATCACAGCCCTGATCTCTGAACCTGATCACAACCATCTGAAGGAAAATGTAACCACAAATCCAACTCAAGGGTTCCGAAATAAACGGAACTGAAAGATACATCATCATCATCATCAGACAAACTCTGAGCAGATACCCATAACCATCTCTGAATCGGCCCGGGGAATCCTGAAATAAACGGATCCCCACTGATAAATAACACGGACAGCACTTCGGCGTCTCGGCAATAAATCCATAAATCCGACTTATAAATATGACTCTGATCAACGGAACCAATAGTCACCATCAAAGTCACCATCTGAACATGCATCTGTAAGAATCACCCTCCCCTCACAGGTAAATTCTAATCAGGTCATCCTAAGGCGGACAATAGTCTCGACAATCGGGCAGAGATACTCAATGGGTTTGCCCTTTCGGGTGTGCCATTGTAGCTCTCCTGAGATCGTCTAAACTAATGATCCGGGAAATGATCGGTCACCAGAGTCAATAGTTCAGATGAGGTGACTCAACCAGAGTGGAGTACCCCACAAAGGAAAAGCACTATCAAATGAACCTCGTCCGACTTGTGGTACATCACATTGCCAAGCACATGTTAACCTAACACGAAGGAGGCAACATGAGACCACACTAATCCTAGGGGTATACTCGGGCCTGGGTTTTAGCCCCACTCAGAACACCCACCCCAAACAGAGGAACCACCTGCAAGGAGGACAGCAACATGATAGTATGATGCATGCAAGTATTTATGCAAATATATACACAATCAGAATAATAAATGCAATAAATAAAGTGGCACAAGCAACCTAAACTATCCTAGAACGCTAGGAGAGACTCGCTTAGGGAAGATGGACCAGTACAGGTCAACATCTAAGTCCCCAGCAGAGTCGCCAGCTGTCGCATCCGCGAAAAACAACCGGCGGGCTGAAACACAAACAACACAGAGCCGCCACCGTGCGTTATTTATCCCAAAAAGGGAAAGGAAACGCTCAGAGTAAACCTAGGAAAAAGCATGGTCTCGCGACCAAAGAGAATGGGATCGGGAGTCGGTTACGCAAGGGGAAGGTATTAGCACCCCTCACGTCCATCGTACTCGACGGGATCCACGCTCTAAAAGAAAGAAAAGGTTTCTAAACAAACATCATACACACACACTGAAAACAACACAGGTGGGGGAAAGGAGGAGAGGGCTCGCTAGGATATCGCATCCTATGCCTACGTATCTCGTCTGGAACGAGAATCAGAGCTGCCGTAGTTCGGCTCACGCACGCCAAACAAGACACACACAAACACAGGCAAACCTGGAACCCGAACGCCAATCGCTGGACTTACATCGGCTTCCGAACCAAACAAACACACTCAGGATACAGACAACCAATCGCTGGGCTTACATCCATATCCTGACACACAAGAGGATACAAGCAAACACACACAAAAAGAAAAAAAAGTGCCCGGAGAGACCTCGCACGGTCTCCTGCCTACGTACCTCATCTGGTATGAGGATCAGGGCGACGTAGTTCCCCTTAACAGGGAAAGAAATTCTAACCAGATACAAAGGGAGACACACTACTAGGGAGCTGGACTCGAGCCTAGGTGTTATCATGCATCATTGCCCTATGTTATGGTTTCTATCCTAACTTGCTCAACAGCAAGCTAATCCTAACCAGGAAAAACAAGCATGCAAGCATAAACAAAGCAAAGCAAACATTTCAAATAGCACACACTATATCCAGTCAAGTGAGGCTCAAACAAGGGTGGACTGCCGAGGCAAGTCAACTGTACAGGGTAGTGTTCGCTTTTAACCCTGACATTGAGAGTCAGGGTGAAGCAGATGAAAGGTGAGTGAAGATGAGACTTCACAGCTCTTATCCCTGGCCAGGGAGAGCTTCAGACAAAGGAGCGTGGGTTCAGAAAGGAGGAACCCTTCTACGCTCAAGACTCTGACTCGACTGTACAAATGTACAAGATCTTGGGTTAATGTCCCAATGCATCAACACAGTGGTGTGAGCAGAGGGACGACTCAACAGAATAGCGGGAGATAGATTGCATATCTCTTTGATCCGCCAATTGCCTCATAGAGGTCTTTACCTGCTTGGGGACAAAAGTAAACAATCACAAACATCGCCTCTTAAGGAGGACTTCAGACAGTTGCCTGGCTAAATAACAAGCCAGGTCTTCCAGACTACATGGAGACAAGAGAGTCTACCTCAACTGGTTTATACAACCAAGCAGCAGCACAACAAGTTCTTAAAGAACTAAAGCGACTATGGTACCTGAAATCAATCTAGCACAATTAGTACTCAGACAAACCAACATTAAACACCAAAAGTCAACAGTTAATCTGTACAGTCAATGCAATGTGCAAAGCACAACCAACTCAATTGAGCCAAGCATCCTACAAAACACACAAGTTAGTTCACAACAATTAACCAAATCAAACTCAATTAACTTGCATTATTCTCCTTTAAAGCATTTGCATCTCAACCTGAAACACAATTCAAAAGTGAGAAACAAGACCACTAGGACAAGCCTAGGGTCAAAAGGAGATGAAAAATCCAAAACAGCAAGTGAAAATTATCCAAAATCACAATCAATCAATTTAGAAACAAATCCAATTGGTCCCCTGCTCATATCACTCATTATCATCATTTCATGAAAGAAAAGGCACAAAACATGCAATTTGCAACCTCAAAGGACCAAACAGAATGATATCAATAAAATCATTATCAAAACACTTCAATAAATTCCACAAAATTTCAGGTCTAAAGAGAACACATAACATGTCAAGCATACCAAATTTCAGCTCATTTGGATCAATGGAAGTAGGTCAATGAAAATCATAAATTCCAGACAAATTCAAGCAAGCCAACACAAGGCATCAAAACAATCATCAACTTCCAATAATCATAAAACAGAAATGAAATATGATAAATGAATGGGATCAAAACCATAATGACCTATAATGTGTCTACAATGCTCATACCAAATTTCACACTCATCCAATTAATGACCAGAATTTCACAAATCAAATGCCAACATGTGTCACAAAAAATCAACAAATGACCAAACAGAGGGAAAAATTCCAATCAAATAGGAAATGCCATCAATAAATCCAGAAAAATTCACATGTGTTCTCAACATCCATATGCTCAATCATGCAAAAATTTGACTCAATCCAAGGTCCCTAAGCACATCAAATAAAATCATGAAGTTCACAATGCTTGGTGTGACACAAATTGTCACACCTCTAATAAAAAATTCATATCTCATCAACCAGGGATCCAAAAATTGCAAACTATACATCAAAATCACCAGCAAAGAGTCTAGAACATGCACAAAAAATTTCAAGTATTTCTATGGAAGCATCATCATTTTATGAAGGAAATGGTAAAACATACACATGAAGCATACATCCAAACAATCCCTAGGCATTTTATTTTTTCACACGTGCACAAAAATCATAAAAATCACCATTAAAAACTACACATCACAAGGAGAATAATGCAAAAACCTCACAAAATTTGGACATGAAATGAATCTCCTATGAATTTTTAAAGATCATGAATCAAAATGAAATGGAAATGAAAAAGAAAAAAGAAATAATGAAATGAATTTTCTGAAAATGGCATTTCCGTAATTAATGGACCAGGGACCAAAACGCTGCAGTTTCATTAAACTGCATGGCGCGTTCTAATTGGACGATGACGGCGGGAAACAGCAATTCAAACAAGGAAATGGAAAATGAGGATCAAACGCGTTCATCATCAAGTTCTTCATCAAGAACACTTCCAGATTTTCCAGAAATTGGACATGAACAATTTTTAACCAAAATTGACAAATGATACATCAAAATCACCAGCAAAGCACGTACATCATGGATATGCAACTAGTTTGACCTAACTCTCAACATGTTAACCGGATCGAACGAAAAAAGGATTGCACATCAAACTTCAATTCAAGATTTCTCTCTCTATACTCAACCAAATCAAAAACCACAAGTATCATGATGATCTACATTGAGAGATCTACAAAAGCCATATCATAGTTCATGCAATTAAGAATTTCGAAGAATTACCTTATGATGATGGCAGAAGTTGATTTGGATGTTTCCATGTGTGAAAAGCCAAAACAGATGCAGTTTATTGATGAGGAAGATGATTGAAGTGAATGCCTTAGCTCAGAACAACTCCAGGTGCAAGAATCTTCAAAACTCCATGGATGAGCAAGGTTATGACAGTCCAAATCCAGCAAGCTTTGGCCACGAATTGAATGAAACAGTTCTTCACCAAGGCTTATAGAGCATGGATCAAGCAAGAATCAACAAGATTGATGAAGATTGGATGAGAATTGATGAAAAAGTTTGAAGAAGCTTTGAAGAAGATAGAGAGGTTTTGGATGAAAAAGTTTGTTAGATCTTGGAGAATGAAATGTGATTACCAATTTCTGTTACAATTACTGTTATATACCAATGCCTTAATCCATTCCTTAATCACAATTAGCAAAATTGGATTGGATTAGTGTAATGCATTTTCAAGTGAAAGTCCAAAATAGCCTTTTCACAATTAGGCCAATGTAACAGTAAATGAAAGTTGGAGCAAGTTCTATTTGGCATTTGTGAAGTGTATGAATGAGCCTTGTATGCAAAAACCAAGTAATTTGAGATTTCACCATTTTTCCCACCAATTTCCAAATAGATCACTTGAAAAATGCCATTTTGCCATGACCATTTTTGATGAAATTTGATCATGCATCATGAAAGTACATGTGAAATGGGGTTTTCTCAAAGAAAGATCATCCATTTTGGCCATTCCATGTGAAAGTTATGCCACTTTGAATTTAGGCATTTTCTGAAAATGAATTGATCACAACTTGCCAACCACACATGAGAAATTCATGTTCTTGGACTTTTTGGAAAGGTGAGAGCAAGATCTACAACTTTCATGTTGAACAAATCTCCATTTGAAGCATTTTTGGACATGTAATTTTGAGATGAAAAACTTTCCATTTTTGGAAACTTTCAATTACAAGTCACTTTCTATATTTGGAAAGTTTCCATCTGACTTTATTTTCTTCATCCTTGATGTTTGAAATGTCAAATGAAACTTGTTTCAACGTGAATGAAGTGTATCCAACTCTCTCCCACCTCCAAATCCATCAGTTCAAGCACAGTTGACCACAGTCGACTTTTCCAGTTGATAGATGAATTTGGCTATGCACTGATCAAGCTGAGCCTCAAACTCCTGATGAAATGGCTCAATGATGAAACCCTAGCTTCCATAAGCTCAATATAATCACATGATGATCCCCACATCCATTGTAGACCCCATCTCCTTACCATGCCCTGATTGGCCCAATATAGATGATTAGGGTTGACCAGTGGTCAAAACCCTAATCTCAAGGTATATGATCAATCTCTTGAATCTTCTGGATGATAACAAGACCATGATGATGATGATGTATCATTTCACCTAAGATGAAGATCAATCTCCTTGAGAAATCATGAAACCCCAATTTGAATCACACCCTCAGATGGCTGATGATCAATTCAATTAATGAAACCCTCAGGCTTGCATTCATCAACCTTTTATCTTCTGATCAAGACCTAGGAGGATGCCTTGCACAATGTTACCACATGATATGCCAATATGCAATGCCTAATGACCTACAAATGATATGCAAAAATGCAAAGCTAGTCCCAAGAGAGGAGGACAAATTTTGAGGTGTTACACCGGGGTAGGGTAGCATTTAGTTAATTTGACTATGCATTCAAATTGCAAGATGAAACATCCCATCTGAGGATCAACCATGTACTATTCTTTGAACACATCCTGAAGTGTTGAAGGAACCAATCAGAATTCAAAAGATATGTCAGTTGTTCTTCAATTACCAATTAATTTGTAGTCACAACCTTCAGCAAAAGAAAAAAGAAAAAAAGAGTCTGCTAAGTCGAATACCCAAAAGAGGAGACTTAGGCAAACATTAGGGCAATCCTGATGGACTAAAATCTTCGAAAAAATGGTCTAGGCAAACATTAGGGATAAAAGAAAAATCAATCAAAAGAGGTCATCAAATCCTCAAACAAAGCAAAACAAGATTCGGTGACCATCATATCAAAAATCAAAGGGCCACCGACATCTATGACAAAAACAAAATAAAGTGATTGCCATTTCAAACGAATCTTGAATCTTCATCTTCACTCTTGCACTATTGACTCTCTTGAAAGACGAATGTGCGTGTCTAATTTTCTGAATGTAGAACTGGAGATCATCTCGAAGAAAGGTTGTGTTAAAATAAATTTTGAGCCTTATATCCTTTGTTTAAATAACCATGAACCATAGCATGTTACAACCCTCAAAAGACCTAATTGAAGCAGGGTTTATTCTGAAATCATACTACAGTAAGGTTGCATAAACAAAGTCCTAGAGATTTTCTAATCACCTGTATTGATATCATATTCCCGTTGTATCTTTCATACACTAGCTACATCAGTACCGCATTTGGACTAATGGTTCACTCTTCAAGCACTATCACATCATTCTAATAAATGATTCTTTACAAACCTGCATAAGCATCGCATTAAAATTACATGAATGAACAAATTTAACTACAAGTCAGTACTTGACATCAGGGAAATTCCAACAAGGACCAATCAGAGGAGCTTGATCATTCACCAAAATCAAGACCACCTCATAACCCTATGGATCAGGGGTAGATCACCTAGAGGTTCTGTTGACCAATGGAAAATCACTCCAAAGCTCAATCAACATGAGTTAAGTCGCTTCAACGCTCATACCCGGGGCAAGCTACCTTAAGAGCACATCGAAGCCAACCACTTCAAGAGTCGGTTAATTAAGGACAAATCCTTTTATGAATCTAAATTATGGGGTAAGCCATCTCCAAGAAAAATTATGGTACATGTAAGACCCCAATTTTGACCCTAAGATCCCTCATGCTATCTCATCATATGCATTAGCATTGGGATCACACCTTGGCATCCTTCTTACCCCTCATTCATTGGGTTTGCATTGGGAGAGATCAACAAGCATAATTGATTGTATCATACTTTTTTTCCTCATTATTTACTAACCAAGATACCAAAAATATGTCAATGTATAGTTTGTTGCTTTTGTAGGTAGTGTGTATGCTCACCTATGCTCTATCAAGCTCATATCTAGGGTTTAAAACCCTTAATGAAAGGAGCTTAGTTAAGAAATAGTTCACAATTGGATCTAAGTATCATATGTGGGTCCCCATGTTCTTCACATGTTATCTTGATCAAGAAATCATCAAGAGTTTGGAGTAGGTTTGCCTTGGAAACCCCAATTCATCTGGGTATCTTGTGTGACTTCTTCAACAAGTTCCTTCAAAAATTGATCAAATATTTCAATGGATACTTCACATTGCATCATCTTATGCATATATTATCCTCCATGAGTCCCAAAAGTCAAGAGAATGTCAATCTAGCAAGTTGGTTCATGATGGTTGATCAGAGAAAGTCAACTGGTCAAAACTAGGGTTCCCTAGACCCTATCTCCTACAATGTTTGTCATATTAAAATTATTCCAAGATAAAAGTTACTCTAAATTACATTCCAAACAACTTTCGTGTTTAATTCTAGAGCTAGTTTTGCTTGGAAAGTCATTTTTTATGGTGAAATATTATAGGTCATTTTGTCTGAACCCTAGTTTGGAGGTCAACTTCCCAAGATCATAACTTGCTCAATTTTTATGAGATGAAAGCCACTCAAATTGCATGATCCAATTCAAGATATCTACTTCAACTTTGATTTTTGGAGGAAGTGCAAATTCAACTTGCAAATGCATGTGCCAAGAGGAAACGTTATAGGTCATTTTGGGCCAATACCATTGAACAAATGATTTTCCTCAACTTATAAAATGTATAACTCCTTCATTCCAAATCCAAATGAGGTCAAATTTGTGACCAAATTGAATAGGTTTTAAAGAGCTACAACTTTGGTGAAGAAACGTTTCTAATTCGAAGTCCATAGAAAAAGTTATTCAAGGTGGAAGAAGTGAACATTTGACTTGGGACTTAGAAAATTTTCAAATATGTTTGATTTCCCAAACTTCCACCTCAAAATTCATCATGATCCAAGCTTCAAATGAAAAGGTTATCAACATGAAAGTTGTTCCCCTTGATCTCACCGTAGCTGTAAATTCATGATCATCAAGCTATGGATAAACAAGACATCAAATAACAAGAGTCGCTACCGCGCTTTTATTGTTTCCAAGGGAAAAGGGAAAAAGTACGAACAAAACCCAAAAGTAAGAAGTTTTGAAATCAAAACTAATAAAATGTCAGAGATTATAGGTAAGGGGGTTGGTTACACAGAGGGAAGGTGTTAGCACCCAAAGTGTCCTAGGTACTCCTAGGGAGCCCTTTTTTGTATGCATATGTATTTTGTACAAAGTGATGTTTACAAACAAATAGAATGGGGGGATGAGAAAAGAATTCATTAATTATATTTTTGTGTTTGACAAGACCTTCGGACTTGTGCCTACGTACCAACATAAAAATGAGGGATCAAAACCTCGTAGTTCGTGATACAAATTTCAAAGTGGGTTCATTGCTTTTAATCAAACATTAAATTTGAAAGGCACAAAGGCCTAGAAAATGGTTTGAATGAGTTAGTTCTTTTTGGCTTTTGATATTTTAAAGTCAAGTAGTTAAGTTTATTTACAAGTTTGATTAAAGAAAAGAAGTTTAAAAATGCAATTGCATAAGGCCAAAGTTTCTAGTTTGCAAAGTGGTCTAAGTTTAGAACAAAACTAGTTCACACAAAGAAATTTTAAGAAGGAGGGAGAGATTTTGAAATTAAAGAAGCGGGGAGGAGATGAAGAGACTAATCCAATGCACAAAAATTAAAAGTTAAGAGTTGAAAAGATCTGACCAATGGGTAGCAATCCAAATTCCCTTGGACATTAGAATCAAGCCACAAATAATGCATACAATATTATCTTGAAGAGCAAGGCATCAAATAAAGATAGCCCCATCCAAGCCTTTGCCACTCCATGATCTCCTTCAAATTAGCCCATGTAGCAAATGAATTCCACAAGTCACAGGTTCAAAATAACAGCTTCATAGTGATCATGTTGCATATGAACTCAAAGGGATCTTCAATGATGTATCAGATGAAGTTTCAAATTTCAAGCACTTGGTTACATGATAGTTGGCATTGACCAAGTCCTTATTGCATAGGGATGTTGCCTAGATTCTAAGTC
Organism: Lathyrus oleraceus; assembly: GCF_024323335.1. Classification (NCBI taxonomy): domain Eukaryota; kingdom Viridiplantae; phylum Streptophyta; class Magnoliopsida; order Fabales; family Fabaceae; genus Lathyrus; species Lathyrus oleraceus. The sequence goes on along the minus strand of NC_066582.1, from coordinate 439,598,718 downwards.
TAATTGTCCAAGATCAAACCAACAGTCCACACAAAAAGTTTTTTTTAGGGTTTTTGTTGTTATTATGAACATTAATGGTCCAAGACCATACAACAAACAAAATATGCACAAGCAAGTTATACCACATAATATGGTCCAAATGGACAAAAGGAAAATGGCATTAACATAAACAATGAGAATGATATGAATAATGGCAAATGAATAGAACTTAAAAAATAAAGTGCATTAAAATAAAGGACTTGAAATTAAATGTTAGTTGTTAATAAGTTAGAAGTTAGTATTGTTTTGCTTTTGCTTTTTAAGTCATTCTTTGGAGAACACTCAACCCACTTATCACAAGCATGGATCCTTGAACCAAGACATCTTCCAAAGGAAGGAAAAAAGGCCAAGTTTCCACACAATACCATGAAAGAGGGGAGACTTACAATCTCACTAACTAGAATGCTGTTCCTTTTTGTATCAAAAATTTAGCGCTATGTTAAGCAATCGTAATTGGACTTATGTAGAAGTCACAACTATTTGAGGTCGGGCAATAGAATTTTGGTGTTAATGCATGTTAGAGACATAGCATAATAGACTATGCTCATGAAACATACCACACACAAAAAGAATATGCAAAAGAGGTGGCCTAATCTCATCCATACTCATGTTGATTTTTCAATCAACTAGCTTTAAGAGTTTGAGATATCATAGGCAAAAGGAAATGGATGCATAAAGAAGGGGAATTAGATGAAGAGGGAGGGGAATGAATCAAAACTCAAATTGATCAAAGGAGGATTTTTACCAAATTAATATCATTCATTCATTTCGAGAGATGGAATGTACATTCCATCAATCCCCTAAATCCAATGATATTAACCTAAAAAGTCAAATCAACCTTGACCAAAGCCCAACAACACAAGTCAAACTTACACAAACCATCACAAAAGGTCAACACAATTATTTGACATTTATTCAATTTAAAAAATACTAAAATAATGCATTTAAATTAAATATGGTTTGTCAAATTCCTAAAACCTCATCAAAACACCAAAGAAATGACCATGAGATTTATCATAGGTCAAACAAGGTCAAAAGACCTTGGAGAAAAAAATTCAGAATTTTTAAAGACTTAAAAGTATTTTTAAACAATTAAAAATAATCACAAAATAAATTAAATCATGAAAAATATTAATAATGATCCAAAAAATAATTTTAATTCAGAATATGAAAGAGGAAATTATTTGAAATTTTTTGGTGAAACTCTCATATATTTTGGATAAATATTAAAATTAATATGAATTAATGAAAATCAAATGAATTAAAACAAAAATCAAAAAATCAAAAAAACGTGAGCCACTTGATCTCCCTCATTAATTGAGGTGGCAGATCAAGTGGCTGAGCGCGCGCGTTCCATGATGCACTGCTGTAAACGCGGCGTAGGCTTGGTATTCAGAAGCAACACATGAGATTAAAACAATTTAAAAGAGATCAATGGCTCAGAACCTGTCCAGCACACCACCGGCGTTGGACCTCCGGTCACCTTCTCAGGCGAGGTCCACCGAACTGTTTCACTCATCACCATCAAGAAAATGAAAAAGGAGGACATGATCTGAAAGAAAAAATGGCGTAGAGCACGAATCTGACCTCAATTTCAACTAACTCCAAATATATAAAAAGATATGAGGAGTTGAATTTTGAGGTGTGTCAACTGAGTTGCTTCGATTTGACCTCAAAGCAACTCAATCTTCTTGCCTACATTGGTAGGACTTCCGACAACCAAAGATTTAAGAGAATTGATGAGAATTGAGTGAGAATCGAAGAGAAGGAGTTTTCTGAAATTTACCTTCAATGCTGTGCAGAAATGGATATTGCTTGCTTCAAACTTGATCTGATCACTCTTGAGAAGCTTGCAGGAGAGGTTTGGCAATGGTACAAAGCTTTGGATCCTGGAGTTTCTGAATCTCCAAACAGTGAGATTCAAACTCAATTTTCAAGTTGAAAATTCTCAGGGTTTCCTTTGAATGGTGAGGGTTTCAATTGGGGGGAAAATCTGGCGCACAAGGTGTCTTTGAAATGAGCTCAGAGGACCTGTATTAATAGCAATTGTGACTGATATTTGCACACTTGAAAAATTGCTAAATTTGGACATTGTTGTAAGAACAAAAATTGTTCTACAACAGATTCCATGATTTTGATGATAACAAAGGATGAAACCAAAAATGGCACCCTAACGAAAAGTTTCTAAGTGTGCAGGGTTCTAAGGAAAGAAGGATGAGATCTGATGGCATCATCAGATACAGAATCATATCAGATACAAATTATCAGAAGACCAGAAGCATCTGAAGTGGAAACACGTTCAAGAAAGTCTAACTCTGAGCAAAACAGCAAAGTATCAGAAGCATCTGAACAAAAGTATGTCTAAATCCAGAAGCTCTCAGCGCTATCTGAAGAAACCATCAGAACTCAAAAGAGATCAACATTAGAAGTAAGATTCCAAGATTCCAAGAAACATGAAGACTCTGATCATGGAATTACCAATAAAGGAAGAGTAACGTTAACTTCAAATAAAGGCTTGGAAATGGATTTCCTAATACAGAAAGAGACGTTAAACTCCAAATTCAAATGAAAAGGAACTATATTTGGAAAGTAGTCATTCAAGGAGAAAAAGTAGTTTTGACAAGAAGCTATATAAGTTATGGCACTAACTCAAATTATTGACCATCAGTTTCAACGACTACCTCACTCCTATATAAAAAGGACTGCAAATCAACATTGTGAGCACATGAAGATTTTACTGAAACATAAACCCACAAAAAACACGTTTTATTCTCTCAATCTTCACAAAGCTTTTGCTTAAAAACGTGAAACACTTTGTTCTTACTGTTGTAATATTTGCTTATCTTAGAAGCACTCTAGATTACATAAGTCTTTATCTTTGTTGTATTTCCTCAAGTGACTCTGTGCAGTCTGTATACTTGAGAGGACTAAGAGATCTTTCTCTTAGACGTTGTTTGTAATCAATCTTTCAAGATTAGTGGATTAAGTCCTTGTTGAAGGCGAAATCACCTTGGCCGGGTGGACTGGAGTAGCTTTGTGTTATAAGCGAACCAGTATAAATTCCTTGTGTGATTTTTATTTTGAAAAAGCGCTTATTTTCCAAACAATTCAAACCCCCCCTTTCTTGTTTTTCTCACCTTCAATTGTGATGCACAAGCTTGCAAGGGCGTGTACAGGCCCATGAAGCAATCCAATTTGATCCACTCTCAAGTCAAAGAGACAAAGGCTCTGGCGCTTATCCAGAAATATGAAGCTTTCAAAATGGAAGATGATGAAGCCATAGAGGCAATGTTCTCTAGATTCCAAACTCTGATTGCAGGTCTCAAGGTTCTAGACAAAGGATACATAACTGCAGACCACGTCAAAAAGATAGTCAGAAGTCTGCCAAAGAAATGGAGACCCATGGTTACTGCTCTGAAGCTGTCAAAGGATCTGAACAATATCAGTCTTGAAGAACTTGTCAGTTCTCTCAGAAGCCATGAGATAGAACTAGAGGAAGATGAGCCTCAGAAAAGGAACAAGTCCGTAGCATTAAAGTCCAGATATGAAAGACGCAAACCTGACAGAACCAAAGCTCTCCAGGCAGAAACTGAAGATACTGATAACTCTGAACCAGAAGATTCTGATGATGGAGAAGAATTGTCCCTCCTGACCAGAAGAGTTAAACAACTCTGGAAAAAGAGGAACAACAACTTCAGAAGACCAAGACCCAGAGGGGATCGATCAGAATCAACCTCAAAAGGTAAAACTAACAAAGATATTACTTGTTATGAATGTAAAGAAACAGGTCACTACAGGAATGAATGCCCCAAGCTAAAGAAAGACAATTCTAGAAAAGAAAGCTTCAAGAAAAATACCTTCAGGACAAAGAAAGGATTAATGGCTACCTGGGATGATAGTGAATCTGGGTCATCAGAATCTGACTCTGATGAACAGGCCAACGTGGCACTTATGGCTACCACATCCAGGAGCAGCTCAGATGAAGAATCTGAAGAGGTATTTTCTGAACTCTCTCGATCTGATCTAGAATCATGCTTGTCAGAAACTCTTAGCTCATATCAGAAATTAAAACAAAAGCTTAAAAACATAAAAGGCTGTCTTAAAGCAAAATTTGAAGAATGTAACAAGCTTGAGATGACAATTCTAGCGCGGGAAGATACAATCAGATCTTTAACATTAGAAAGAGATGGAGCAAAAAGAAAAAGCTTAGAATTAGAAGAAGCGTTGTCTCAAGCACCACAAACTTCAAATAAATTAATTTATGAATACGAGGAAGCCTTTCAAGAATTTCTGAAAAATGGAATAGGTAGGAGTATTATGGCATCCATGATTTATGGAGTCAGTCAGAACAATAAAAAGGGAATTGGGTATGATCCTAAGGAAGATAAAACTTCTACTAGTGACCAACTTAAATCTCCATTTTCATATCACTATACACACACACAAGAACAAAAATTTGAAAATGCTAGAAAACCCAAAGTTATAAGAAACTCTGGGAAAACTAATCAGAAAGGACCCAAGAGATTCTGGGTACCGAAAGATAAGATTGTTTATGTTGCAGATATCCTATGCAGCAAAGTTCAGACACTAGTCATGGTACCTAGACTCTGGATGCTCGCGACACATGACGGGAAGAAAGTCTATGTTCCAAAGTCTGGAACTTAAAGACACTGGATTTGTAGGCTTCGGAGGAGATCAGAAAGGAAGGATCAGAGGCTCCGGAACTATTGGTAATGGTACTCTTCCCTCTATATCTGATGTCCTTTACGTAGAAGGATTAATGCATAACTTGTTATCCATAAGTCAATTAAGTGATAACGGTTATGATGTAATCTTTAATCAAAAAACATGTAAAGCCATTAATCAGAACGATGGTTCAGTCCTATTCACAGGCAAGAGGAAAAACAACATTTATAAAATCAATCTTTCTGATTTAAAAGAACAAAATGTTAAATGTCTGATGACTGTTCACGAAGAGCAATGGGTGTGGCATAGACGCTTGGGCCACATTAGCATGAGAAAACTTTCTCAGCTAAATAAACTCGAGATAGTCAGAGGCCTACCTAAACTAAAGTTTTCTTCAGATGCTCTGTGTGAAGCATGTCAGAAAGGAAAATTTTCAAAAACATCCTTTAAAAAGAAAAATGTTGTTTCTACCTCTAAGCCTCTGGAACTTCTTCACATTGACTTATTTGGTCCTGTGAAAACAGCATCAGTTAATGGAAAGAAGTATGGACTAGTCATTGTTGATGATTACAGCCGCTGGACATGGGTGAAATTCCTAAAGCACAAGAGTGAGTCTCACTCTGTATTCACTAGTTTCTGCTCCAAAGTGCAAAAAGAATTTGACTCTAAAATTATTAGAGTCAGAAGTGATCATGGTGGGGAATTTGAAAACAAAGATTTTGAGGAATTATTTGACTCTAATGGAATATCCCATGATTTCTCCTGCCCTAGAACTCCACAACAAAATGGAGTTGTAGAGAGGAAGAATAGGACACTCCAAGAGATGGCCAGAACCATGATCAATGAAACTAATGTGGCAAAGCACTTTTGGGCAGAAGCTGTAAATACAGCGTGTTACATTCAGAATAGAATCTCTATAAGACCTATTCTGGAAAAGACTCCCTATGAACTGTGTAAAGGAAGAAAACCAAACATTTCATATTTTCATCCCTTTGGATGTTCTTGCTTTATCTTAAACACTAAAGAACATCTGAACAAGTTCGATTCCAAAGCACAGAAAGGTATTATGTTAGGATACTCAGAACGCTCTAAAGGCTACAGAGTATACAACACAGAAACCAAAATTGTGGAAGAATCAATTCATGTCAGATTTGATGATAAGCTTAACCCTGAAAAGTCAAAGCTAGTTGAAAATTTTGCAGATTTAGAAATCACTCTTACAGGATCTGATAAAACTCCAGAAGCAACTCTCACTCTGAACTCTGAAGAAATTAAATCCCCAGAAATCCCAAAGAAAGTTAAAAGTCGTATCAACGTATCTGAAGATTTGATTCTGGGAAACAAGGACGAACCTGTCAGAACCAGATCTACCTTCAGGACCTCTGAAGATACTCCGCTGGGACTAGTGTCTCTGATTGAGCCTACGTCCTGTGATGAAGCACTTCAAGATAACGACTGGGTTTCAGCCATGCAAGAAGAATTAGATCAATTCACAAAGAATGATGTCTGGGATCTTGTTCCAAAGCCCAGAGGCACTCACGTTATTGGAACCAGATGGGTATTCAGAAACAAGTTGAATGAGAAAGGAGAAGTCGTCAGAAACAAAGCTTGACTGGTAACTCAGGGTTACAGTCAACAAGAAGGTATTGACTATAATGAAACCTTTGCTCCAGTCGCAAGGTTAGAATCTATTCGTCTTCTTGTATCTTTTGCTATTAACCATTCTATTAAATTATATCAAATGGATGTCAAGAGCGCATTTCTTAATGGTTATATATCAGAAGAAGTGTATGTCAACCAACCTCCAGGTTTTGAAAATCCAAATTTTCCAGAACATGTTTTTAAACTTAAAAAATCTTTATATGGACTTAAACAAGCTCCCAGAGCTTGGTATGAACGTTTAAGCAATTTTCTTCTGGAACACAATTTTATCAGAGGGAAAGTTGACTCCACACTCTTCAGTAAGAACCTTAACAATGATCTCATGATATGCCAGATATACGTTGATGATATTATTTTTGGTTCAGTTAACGCCTCTGTTTGTCAAGAATTCTCTGAGTTAATGCAGACAGAATTTGAAATGAGCTTAATGCAAGAACTAAAGTTCTTTCTGGGATTTCAAATTAACCAAACTTCAGAAGTTACATACGTTCATCAAAGCAAATACATTAAAGATGTTCTAAATAAATTTGATATGGCTGACTGCAACTCTGCAAAAACTCCCATGCATCCAACATGCATTCTTGAAAAGGAAGAAGTAAGTAAAAAGGTTTGTCAGAAGCTCTATCGAGGTATGATAGGTTCTCTTCTCTATCTGACTGCTACTCGTCCTGATATTCTCTTTAGTGTTTGTCTCTGTGCCAGATTCCAATCAGATCCTAGAGAATCTCATTTAACAGCAGTTAAGAGAATTCTCAAGTATCTGAAAGGAACTCCTAACCTGGGCCTGATGTATGAGAAAACATCAGAGTATAGACTTTCGGGTTACTGTGATGCAGATTATGCAGGAGATAGACTAGAACGAAAAAGCACATCTGGAAATTGCCAGCTTTTGGGAAACAATCTGATATCCTGGGCTAGCAAGAGACAGTCAACTATTGCTCTATCTACTGCAGAAGCAGAATATATCTCAGCATCACTGTGCACAACTCAGATGCTCTGGATGAAGAATCAGTTAGAAGATCTGCAAATCTTCGAGAGTAACATTCCTATCTTCTGTGATAATACTGCTGCCATTTGTCTAAGTAAGAATCCCATTCTACACTCCAGAGCTAAGCACATTGAAATAAAACATCATTTTATCAGAGACTATGTTCAGAAAGGGATAGTAACATTGAAGTTCATTGATACAGATCATCAATGGGCAGATATATTTACTAAGCCTTTAGCTGAAGATAAATTTCTTTTTATCTTAGAAAATCTAAACATTCAAAATTGCCCTGAATAAATTATGCCTCTGAGAATGTAAAATGAGACTCTGACATAAACAAATGTACCTCTGACTCTGACTCTGATACTTCTACCAAGTTAAGAAGATATCTGAGTTAAGAATCTCCAGGAACCAATCCTTTGGTATTCCTGAAGATCAGATACATCAAACCACGTGGAGCACTTAGCGTCTAACCCTAGAACTTCTAGACAGCTGTCCAGAAGAAATTCAAAGGCCAGACGTTTGAGATCTTTTCGAGCAGTGTGCATACTGTTGGGATTAGACATTCATTAATGAGCCTTAATCATTTTTTCCCCAAGCGTGCTAACTTGTGTTTTGTGCCAACGCTGAATAGTGTGTCGTTTTGCATGTGTTTTCGTTTAGGGTATTTAAACACTCCTCTCACATTTCACACACTTATCACTCTCACTCACTCTCAAACCCTCTCTGAAGCTTTTCTACAAACACTTCATCTTCTTCTTCTTCGTCTTCAACTATGGATGCTCAACAACAACAAGTCTTCAACTTTTCTCAACAAATGGAATCCAACACCACTGCCCAAAGTTCAAGCATTCCAACTCCAACTGTTACAGGAGTCTCCATTACTCCAGTGTACAAGGAACCCCATGTTCTTGATCGTGAACCCCACATAAACCTAACAACTCCATTTGAGGGACTGGAAGTTTTATGTGAAACTCTAGTGGACTTCGACAATATGAAGAGAAATGGAGTAGATCTTACTGAAGAACTCCGTCTACAAGGGTGGGGAAACTACTTCCAAAGGCTTTATGGCCCTGTTTACCCAAATCTCATCAAAGAATTCTGGAGATTTGCTGACGCTGATGACCATTTCATCGTCTCCTACGTATTGGGGGTAAAGATAGTGATTACTGAAAAATCAATTGCTTCTTTACTGAACATGGAGAAAGATAGAGGAATAAGGATCTACAACATCAACCCTAGGTCAAGGCGCGTTGCTCAGGAAATAAATCCAACCATCTTCAAACAAAACACTGAAGGCAATCCTTCAAAGAACAAAGAACTTCATTAGAACCTCAGAGTATGGCTCAAGATCATTCTGGGAACCATTCATCATCGCCCAGCATCAAACTCCTCTGACTACATCAATACAGATCAGAAGTGCATTCTGTATTGCATTCACAAGGGGTTGAAGCTCTGCCTTCCTGCACTACTCTTCAGATATCTCAGAGACTCTGTAAGGGAGACCAGAAACAACATGAAACCCAGAGCCTACATCCCCCTGGGAAGACTTCTGTCTGATGTTTTCATCGAAAATGGGCTGGTAGATCATCTGGAGAAGAACAAGCTTATGGATGATCTGGCGATAGATACTGGAAGGCCTCTGAACGCCAGAAATCTGAAGAGTATGGGAATCTTGAAGAAGATTCAAGTCAGACCCACGCTGGACACCTCCTGGGATGCCTTGAAAGATCAGAGGAAGCTGCCACATGGTCTTGCAAGGTTCTTCAAGAATGAACCCAGAGATGCAATCCTCCACTATCTCCAACGTCTGAAGGATGAAGGAGTTGACATCTCTGACTTCAGACTGGACGATTGTCTAGATTCAGAAGAAGATTTTGTCAGATTCAAAAGAGGTCCCTCTTCAAAGAAGTCTTCAAAGGCAAAGAGAGCAAGGATAGGAGAAACCTCTGAAATAAGATCTCCAGCACCTCTGCAAGTATCTACTGGTAAGTCTGCTCCCTCTATTCCCTCTGAACAACTTATGGCTTCTTCTAATCCTCTCCCAACACCACCTATATACACATCCTCTGAAACCCCACCTTCTACAACCAGAACCTCACAACCTCTACCCAAAATTAATCTTGCCCATACATCATTACCTCTATCTGAAGCTGAAGAAATGAACCAAACCTCTTCCTCTTCATCTTCAGAACCAGAATCACCTCCATACCTTATCCTCTCCTCTGACCCAGAAAACTCTGACCCTCACTCTCCAACCCTAGCCCAAATTCAGGCTCAAAACCTCGCTTCACAACAACCAACACAATCTGAAGCAACTTCACCTCCCCCAGAACAAACAACCAACATCCCTTCTGAAGACCAACCTTCTGAAACTCAACCCTCTGACCTCCACACCTCTGATATCACCCCTCCAAACACCTCCGCTGAACCTGAACCTGAACCTGAAGCTGAACCTGAACCTCTAACATTAAACCTCAGCCCTCCAACCTCTTCACCTCAAACCTCTGAACCTAACCTTTCCGTACCTACCCTTGAGGAAGCCATAATGCTGGTCGCAGGGGCTTTAGTACAAAAGGTCAAGTCTCTGACCATTAACTCTGAAGTCAGTGATGATCCTGACTCTGTAAGGACACACTGGAACAGAGTCATTGGCTGGATGACCTCTGAGGCTTTTAAGCTGAAGAACATCTCTGAGCAAGTAAAAAATGGCTACATCAGAGATGCTGAGGCAAGACTACAGGAGAGACTTGCTAGAGAAGCTGAAGAGAAAGCCAGAAGGCTGGAGGAAGAAAGAGCAAGGGAAGCTGAAATCCTAAGGGTAAAGGAAGCTGAAGCTAAAGCTCTGGCCGATGCTGCTGCTGCTGCCGAAGCTGAAGCACAGGCTGCTGCTGAAGCTGAAGCAAAGGCCGCTGCTGAAGCACAACAGGCTCTGACTCAGGGGGAGTCCTCATCTGTTGTTCCCATGGTTCTCCAGACGCTTGAAGAACTGAAGAAAGATCAGAAGGAACTCCGTGCCAGAATGGATAAACAAGACACTGTCAACAACAACATTCAGGACATGCTAGCTCAATTGCTTCAGAGAATGCCTCCGCCTCCCAACCCCTAGGCACTTAGGATTTTTGTTTGCCTGTTGTTTTGCTTCTGATGTTTACTTGTTATTTTTGCCCTTGTCTCTGTTGCATCTTTATCTGAATACAATGTTTTTCTCTTGAATTATTTTTTCTTTGCTATGTCTTTTTGATTCTGACAAAAAGGGGGAGAAGTCATTAATAGCTCTGATGAAAATACTGTCTAAATACCTTAAGCACTCTGCAACATATTTTTCTTAAAAATAAATTTATCTAACACTAGACTTAAGAAATTGCAGAAGGTATCAAGAAACCTCATTGCTTGGAAGCTCTGGTAAGAACTTCTGAACTCCCTAGCCTATCTCAGGGGGAGCTCTTGTCTATCTGATCTGATATTGTTTATGTTTCATCTGCTAATTAAGTTTGTTTTGTCATCATCAAAAATGGGGAGATTGTAAGAACAAAAATTGTTCTACAACAGATTCCATGATTTTGATGATAACAAAGGATGAAACCAAAAATGGCACCCTAACAAAAAGTTTCTAAGTGTGCAGGGTTCTAAGGAAAGAAGGATGAGATCTGATGGCATCATCAGATACAGAATCATATCAGATACAAATTATCAGAAGACCAGAAGCATCTGAAGTGGAAACACGTTCAAGAAAGTCTAACTCTGAGCAAAACAGCAAAGTATCAGAAGCATCTGAACAAAAGTATGTCTAAATCCAGAAGCTCTCAGCGCTATCTGAAGAAACCATCAGAACTCAAAAGAGATCAACATTAGAAGTAAGATTCCAAGATTCCAAGAAACATGAAGACTCTGATCATGGAATTACCAATAAAGGAAGAGTAACGTTAACTTCAAATAAAGGCTTGGAAATGGATTTCCTAATACAGAAAGAGACGTTAAACTCCAAATTCAAATGAAAAGGAACTATATTTGGAAAGTAGTCATTCAAGGAGAAAAAGTAGTTTTGACAAGAAGCTATATAAGTTATGGCACTAACTCAAATTATTGACCATCAGTTTCAACGACTACCTCACTCCTATATAAAAAGGACTGCAAATCAACATTGTGAGCACATGAAGATTTTACTGAAACATAAACACACAAAAAACACGTTTTATTCTCTCAATCTTCACAAAGCTTTTGCTTAAAAACGTGAAACACTTTGTTCTTACTGTTGTAATATTTGCTTATCTTAGAAGCACTCTAGATTACATAAGTCTTTATCTTTGTTGTATTTCCTCAAGTGACTCTGTGCAGTCTGTATACTTGAGAGGACTAAGAGATCTTTCTCTTAGACGTTGTTTGTAATCAATCTTTCAAGATTAGTGGATTAAGTCCTTGTTGAAGGCGAAATCACCTTGGCCGGGTGGACTGGAGTAGCTTTGTGTTATAAGCGAACCAGTATAAATTCCTTGTGTGATTTTTATTTTGAAAAATCGCTTATTTTCCAAACAATTCAAACCCCCCCTTTCTTGTTTTTCTCACCTTCAATTGTGATGCACAAGCTTGCAAGGGCGTGTACAGGCCCATGAAGCAATCCAATTTGATCCACTTGCAATCATTCTGAAGTTCAAATTATGCTTGGATGTCAAGGCAATGTGAAATATGATTTTTGGCATTTGATTTCTTCCAATCATGCAGCTCTGTTAAAGCCATGCGCAGACCTAGCAATCCTTATCAAAAATGCATGAACTTGGGTTCTTTGGAAAGCTTAGATCAATAGGAACAACTTTGATGTTGAACACTTTTTCATTTGGAACTTGGATCATGGTGAATTTTGAGGTGGAAGTTTGGAAATTTCAACATGTTGAAATTTTTTCTAAGTGTCAAGCCATATATCTCAATATTCACCTTGCTTAACTTTTTATGTGAGCTTCAAATGAGAAAAGTGTCTTCATCAAAGTTGTAGATATTTCAAAGAAATTCAAAATGATCACCAATTTCATGTCATTTGGATTTAGAATGATAGAGTTATACATTTTTGAAGTTTGGAAAAATCACTTGTTCAATGGTATAGGTCAAAAATGACCTATAATGTATCCTCATATCACATGCTCATAAAAGTTGAATTAGCTCTCATTCCAAACATCAAAGTTTAAGTAGACATCTTTAATTTGATTGTGAAACTTGGAAATATTTCATATCATAAAAATCGAGCAAGTTATGGCCTTGGGAAGTTGACTTTCAAATTAGGGTTTAGACAAAATGACCTATAATGTTCCAACATAGGAAATGATTTTCCAAGAAAAAATAGATCTAGGTCTCAACATGAAAGTTGTTTTTAATGTCATTTAGAGTAACTTTTCTTTTAGAATAATTTTCATATGGTGAAAATTGTAGGAGATAGGGTCTAGGGAGACCAAGTTTTGATCAGATGAAGTCATCTGGCCAACCACCATCAACTAACTTGCTAGCCTTCAATTATCTTGACTTTTTAGGCTCATGGTAGATCATATATGCATAAGATGGTGAATTTTTAAGTATACCTTGATAAATTTGATCAATTGTGAGATAGCTTGTTGGAGAAGTTACTCAAGATACCCAGTCAAACTAGGGTTTCCAAGGCAAATCCCTTCCAAACTCTTGAAGAATGCTTGATCAATATAACATGTAGAGATCATTGGGACTCATATATGATGCTTTGAGACATTGTGAATCAATCCTTGGTTATGCTTTTAGCCATACGGGTCTCAAACCCTAGTTGTGGACTTGATAGATCAATGAGGATCATGCCCTACCTACAAAAAGTTAGGCAAATACAAAGACATATTTTTGGTATTTTGGTTAATAAAATGATAATATACAAGTATGATACAATCACATGGTGCTTGGTGATCTCTCCCAAAACAAACCCAATGAAAGAGGGGTAAGGAGAATGCCAAAGTATGATCCCAATGATAATGCATATGATGAGATTGCATGAGGGATCTTAGGGTCAAAATTGGGGTCTTACACTCACCTTTCCAAAAAGTCCAAAATCATCTCATTTGGCCAAAGTATGAGGGACTTGCGCATGGGTGTAAGTTAAAGGACCATTTGGATAATTTCAACTTCCATTTTTCATACACATTTGCATGGACTTCTAACATGATTTCAACATGATGCACATGGAATTTTGGATCAGATCACATCATCTCACAGGCCTAGTGCACGCCCATGCATCCATGCAAAGGAGAATTTCAAATTTTTCCAAAATTGGAAGTGTGTGAAAATCAATATCATGGCCTATAAATAAGACCCCCTTTGCTCAGAATTGAGGACCTCATGCCCAAGCTTTGAACCTGCAACCATAAACCCTCACCATTGAAGGATAAACTTGAGGGAGTTTCAATTCTCCATCTATTTTGAGATTGAAACTCCAAGAGTCCATCCCTCTCCTTGATCCATTTCACTTTCATCAATAATTTGAAGCAAGGCCAAGCATACTTGAAAGCAAGATCGTGCCAATATGAAGTTCCATTGAAGGTGATTTTTTAGAATTTTCATCTCTTCGATTCTTCCTCAATTCTCCACCATTCTTGTTGATTTTTAGTTGTCTGAAGTCCTATCAATGTAGGCAAGAAGATTGAGTTACTTTGAGGTCAAATCGAAACAACTCAGTTCATGATCCTCAAAATTCAAATCCCTATATCTTTTTATATACTTGGAATTTGACAAAATTGAGGCCAAATTCTAGCTCCTGAGCCTTTTTTCTTTAAATCCATGTCTTGCTTTTTCCTTTTGGTGATGGTTGATGGTGGACCAGTCTAGTGAGGTCCACCGGAGAAGAAGACAGGAGCCCTAGCTCTGGGGATGTATTGTCATGCATCTCAGCCATAGGATCCAACTGATTTGTTCTAATCTCGTGCGCTGCTTTTGATTACCACGTGTGTGAGATAGTTGACTGAAGCGCATATGGAACACGCGTTTCCATCCATCTGATCTGCCACCTCAATTAACGAGGGAGATCAGACGACTCTCCTTTTTTTGAATTTCTGAATATTTCATTTAATTGCTTATTTTTAATTATTTCATATTAATTTCATTTTTAATCCAAAAAATATGGGAGTTTCACCAAATATTTTCAAATATTTCCCTCTTTCATTTTCTGAATTAAAATTATTTTTTGGATTAATTTTGATATTTTTTATGAATTAATTGTTTTTGTGCATAATTTTAATTGTTTAAAAATACTTATGACTTTTCAAAAAAATGAAATTTTTTGTCTAAGTTCCTTTGACCTTATTTGACCTATGATAAATCACTTGACCTTTAATTTAAATGCACTTTAATTTGATTTTTAATATTAATTATGGAGAAATTATGTTGAGCCATTTTTATTGACTTGTGAAGTTTGACTATGTGTTTGGGCCTTGGTCAAAGTTGATTTGACTTTTGTTGGATTAAAATCATTGGGTTTAGGGGATTGATGAAATGTATATTTCATCTCCCAAAATGAATGAATGATTTTAATTTGGTAAAAGCCCTCCCATGATCAATTTGTGTTTGTATCATTTCCCTTCCCTCTTCATCTTCAATCCCATTTTATCCCATCCCTTCCATTGACCAATGAAGTCTCAATATCCTAAGGCTAATTGGTTCATCAATAACTTCATGTTAGATAAACCAATACAAGTATGGATGAGATCAAGTTCATCCTTTGATCATTTTCTTTTTGTATATGGTATGCTTTAGGAGTATGATTCATTATACCATATCTCTAACATGCATTAACACCAAAATTTCTATTGCCCGACCTCAGATAGTTGTGACTTCTACATAAGTCCAATTACGATTGCTTAACATATCGCTAAATTTTGATCCAAAAGGCATAACATTCTAGTAAGTGAAATTGTAAGTCTCCCCCTTTCATGGTATTGTGTGGAAACTTGGCCTTTTTTCCTTCCTTTGGAAGATATCTTGGTTCAAGGATCCATGCTTTTGAATAGAGGGTTGAGTGTTCTCCAAAGAATGACTTAATCAATTGAAAAGCAAAAACTCCACTAACTTCTAATAAACTAACATTTGAATAACTTCTATTATTATTGCTTTTAATTTCAAGTCATTTACCTTATGCCATTTAAATTCAAGTCATTTACCATTTTATTTTCCACTTACATATCATTTAACTTGTTTATGTTTATGCCATTTTTACTTTGCTCACTTGAGCCATATATTGTGATTCTATATATTTGTTTGTGTACCATGTTTGTGTTTTTGGTCTTAGGACCTTAAAATACCTAATAAACAACAAAAAACCCTAAAAGATATTTGTGTGGACTGTTGGATTTGACCTGAGCCTTGGACTTAGAATTAGGCAACATTCCCTATGCAAAAGGACTTGGCCAATGCCAACATCTCTAAAACCAAGTCATTGAGAATTGAGCTTTCATTTGATACAAGTATTGAGATCCACTTGAGTTCATCTGCTACATGGTCTTTATGCAAAGGTTACTTTGAACCTGGATCTAATGCCTTATTCTGAGCCACTCAAGGAGTATGTCATCTGATACATGGGAAGATTAAAAAGAAGACTATGAAGTTGCTAGCTCGGATGTGACTATCTTTATTTGATGCCTTTCTCTTCCTCTTGCTCTTTTCTTATTGATATTGCTTGATTCTAAAGTCCAAAGGAAAAATGGGTTTCTATATGACATTCTTGTCTATTCGATTGCATCCCATTGGCCAGATATTTTCAACCCTTAACTTTTAACTTTTATGCTTAGAATTAGTCTCTTCATCTCCTCCCGTTTATTAAATTTCAAATCTCCCCCCCCCCCCCTTCAAAGTCTTCTTTGCTTGTGATTTCTAAACTTAGACCTTATTGAATAAATAGAAACTCTGGCCTTAAGCCATTGCATTTTTAAAATCTTTTCTTAAATCAAACTTGTGAATGAATCTAACCATATTGACTTAAAATTTCAAAAGACAAAAAGAACTAACACTCATTCAAACTCTTTTAGGCCATTTGTGCCTCCTTTTAAATTCAAATTTTGTTTAAAAGCAATGAACCCACTTTGAAATTTGTATCACGAACTACGAGGTTTTGATCCCTCATTTTTATGTTGGTACATAGACACAAGTCCGAAGGTCTTGTCAAACACAAAAATATAATTAATGAATTCTTTTCTCATCCCCACACTCTATTTATTTCAAACATATTTTATACCCAAACACATACACACATAAAAAGGGCTCCCTAGGAATACCTAGGACACTTTGGGTGCTAACACCTTCCCTCTATGTAACCAACCCCATTACCTGTAATCTCTGGCATTTTATTAGTTTTGATTTGAAAACTTCTTATCCTTGGGTTTTGTTCGTACTTTTCCCTTTTTCTTTGGAAACAATAAAAGCGTGGTGGCGACTCTGGTTTTATTGACGTTAAGTTTATCCATAGCTTAATGGTCATGAATTTACCGCTACAGAAGTTAAGTGGAGACTCTGCAAGGGAGTAGTCCTCAGTGGGTTTAGCCTACTTTTTTATGTGTATATATTTGGACATTAGATGCTTGTATATTTGTTTGTGTGATATGATCTTCTTGTCGTGCTTGGTGATCTCTGAGTGGTGAGATAAGTTCTAACCCGAACTTGAGTGCAATTAAGATAGGAGGATGGTATAGTCATGTTGTACTTGTGTGGAGTAGTCCTTAACAAGTTGGCTTGAGACCCATCTACTTATTGAAAACCCTTTTGGAGCTATTAATGTCACACAAGTTATTTGTGGTTAGGAATTACTTTCTCTAATTTGGGGTCCGAGAAGCTGAGGACCATAGAACATTTAACCCAACTTGGCCTAATTAGGACGTAGTGCGGAGATTGTTCAGGTGTAGACTTGATAACAGTTGTTACGCGATACTACACTCAGACAAGTTTCTCTTGAGAATATTATGGGTTGATGAGTCAGTCATCCTAACCTATAATATCCGATGGATGGAGTTAAGACTCTGGGAACTTTTTAGAACATGATCTACAGGTTTTATCCTTAGTACACTCCTTTGGGATGGTTCTTAACTTGACTCCATGCTCGTGACTCACAACAAACCTTTGATTCTTGGTTGATCCAATCAAGTCTTGTCAATATCAATGGAACTTGGGTGTTGATAAGGTGAAAACCATAATCCACCAAAATGGATGATTGATCTTGACAATGACTTGATTCATCCCTTGACCTTTGTTTGTTTGCCTTATACGTGATCCCTTATTTGTGATTGTTGCATTCATGCATTCATGTGCATCATAACATTCATCACACGAAAAGTAACTTCAAGGAACTGAGGTTTTATTTGCAAATATTTTTAGACCATGGATTATGAACGAAGGAACACTAAGAAGTACAGTTTCAAATGTCCTGACTTTAAAGAGCTAAGGAAGCTATCATCTTTCGTATTAGATCCCTTGGATTTCAAACAACGTCATGGGAAGCTTCTATCTGTATTGTCTACTGATGTGGTTGAAGGACTTCTGAGTGTGTTGGTTCAGTTTTATGATCCTCTCTATTGTTGCTTCACTTTTCCCGATTATCAGCTCATGCCTACATTAGAGGAGTATGCCCATCTCTTGGGAATACCCGTTTTTGACAAGGTGCCTTTTAGTGGATTGGAGGAGATTCCCAGATCTCATCTTATAGCTGGAGATCTTCATCTGAAGAAGTCTGAGGTTGAGGCTTATTGGGTGAAGAAAGGAGGAATGTTTGGATTAACTTCTAAGTTTCTCATTGGGAAAGCTACTGCCTTTGCTCAAGCCGGTAGTATGGACGCTTTTGAAGCCATCTTTGTGTTGCTCGTCTATGGTTTGACTTTGTTCCCTAACATTGATGATTTTATTGATGTTAACGTCATTAGAACCTTCTTGATTGGGAATCATGTGCCTACTCTGTTAGGTGATATGTACTTATCTTTGCATTTGAGGAATTCTAAAGGTGGTGGAACTATTGTGTGTTGTGTTCCTCTTCTGTACAAGTGGTTTATTTCGCACTTGCCTCAAACGCCTACTTTTGTGAGAACAAGCAATGTCTATGGTGGTCTCAAAGACTTATGTCCCTCACTAATGATGATATTGTTTGGTATGATTCTTCGTTGAGTGGCTTGGATATTATTGATAGTTGTGGTGAATTCTCTAATGTGCCTCTCATTGGTACACAAGGAGGAATCAACTACAACCCCGCTTTGGCTCGTCGTCAACTTGGGTTCCTCTTGAGAGACAAACCTAATAACACTCAGTTAGAAGGTCTTTTCTATCAAGAGGGTAAAGATACCCAACATTTGAAGCAGAAGATGATACATGCTTGGCATAACTTGCATAGGAAAGGAAGATCCGAGCTCGGTCCCGACAACTGTGTAGCTTTGGAAGCTTACACTACTTGGGCGAAGAAGAGAGCTTTGGAGTTGAAGATGCCGTATGCTTCTGAGAGACCTATGTCTATGGTTGTGGTTGAGTCATTAACTCTCCCTAACCAAGATGTAGAGGAGTTTGAAGACGCACTTGCCAAGATGAAATAAGAGAAGGATATGTGGAAAGAGCGGTTCCATGCTTGGGCCGAAAGCATGAGGAGTTGCAGCTTGAGTCGAAAGACAAGGACGCGCTTATTAAACTTCTTGAAGACCGAGCAGTGAAGAGACAGAGAGAGCCAGAGGGTCCACCTTCCTATAGTATGCCTCAGCCTTCCGGTGCTTGGAAGAAGATTGTTGACCAGCTTGTCCTTGAGAAGGCTCAGATGAAGACTTCTTTTGAGTTTGAGATTCGACGCATCCGAAGGAAGTACGCGCCAACAACTAGATCATCTGACATTGTTGTTAAGGGATCCTTAGGATGATTAGTTTCCTTTTCCCTTGTATTTGTATTTTGGTTTCTGAAACTGTACTCAATGTAATCCTTCCAAAATTTATATGAATAAAAGAGATTTTTATGGTCAAAATCAAATTGTTACTATTATTTAATATTTGCAAATATAACTTTGTAGGTTCCTTGAAATTGAAAATAAACAAACAAAAACATTGCATTTCATGCATCATTTGCATAAACAGGTTTTCTTCTGCCATATGTCTTATTTGTTATTCTTTTGTGCTTCATCCAAACTGACTCACCGATACAACACTCACGACAATCAACCGAGAATTATGGAACATTTGGAGCAAGAGAACCGAGAGATAAAAGACGAGATTACTCGTCTAACTGCTATGATGGATTCTATTCTAGCCGCTCAGAATCAGTCTTCTCCAACTCCTCCTCCTTAGAGGATTATCATCTCAGAGGTTGCTACTTCAACCGTGCCCATTGCTTCTACTTAATTTGGTCCGACTATGCCTACCGGATTCCCTTGGGGAATGCCACCGAATTTCATGCCTGAAGGGTTTGCACCCACATTCGCTTCTATGTTGGCATCTAGCCCGGTCATGTTCGTTCTTCCTCCAGTTGTTCACACTTTGACTCGTGTTGAGGACACCATCTATCATTCTGAGCCGTCTGAGGGCCCCGATGTTTATGAGAAGATGGACAAGATGAAGGATCAGTTCCTTGAGCTGCGAAAGGAATTGAAAATGTTGAGAGGAAAGGACCTGTTCGGCAAGAGTGTCGCTGAACTTTGCTTAGTGCCAAATGTCAAGATCCCGATGAAGTTCAAAGTCCCTGACTTTGAAAAGCATAAGGGAAATGCTTGTCCACTTAGCCATCTTATTATGTATGCCAGGAAAATGTCAACGCAAATTGATAATGATCAGTTATTAATTCACTACTTCCAAGACAGTATGACTGGTGCCACTTTGAGGTGGTACATGGGGCTGGATAGTGCAATTGTTCGCACATTTAATGATTTGGGTGAAGCTTTTGTGAAACAGTATAAGTACAACGTGAACATGGCGCCTGATAGAGACCAACTAAGCTCTATATCTCAAAAGGACAAAGAGACATTTAAAGAGTATGCTCAAAGGTGGAGAGAGCTTGCCACTCAGATTAATCCTCCGTTGGAAGAGAAAGAGATGACCAAGATTTTCCTGAAGACTCTGAGTTCGTTTTACTACGAACGTATGATTGCCAATGCCCCCAGTGACTTTACCGAGATGGTAAACATGGGGATGAGGTTAGAGGAAGGAGTCTGTGAGGGACGTCTTTCTAAAGAAGAGGTGTCAACTAGTAAGAAATATGGGAGTGGTTTTGCCAGAAAGAAGGAAGGGGAAATCCACAACTGCATCGGCATCAACATCAAGTTTCATCAGTAATTCCAATGTTTTTAAACAATTCAAACAATCAATCAGTACCAATTCAACAACAACGTTAACAACAACCGCAACAAAGAACCAACTACAACAACAAAAACAATAATCAACAACAACAAAATTTCGAGAGGAAGAAGGTCCCTTTTGACCCTATTCCTATGTCATACGCCGAACTCTACCCATCTTTGGTTCTCAAGAACCTACTCCAACCAAGAAATCCGCCTCAAATTCCAGAACCACTTCCATGGTGGTATAAGCCCGAACTCCGATGTGCCTTCCACCAAGTAGCTCCCGGTCATGATATCGAAAACTGTTACCCATTGAAGTATGAGGTCCAGAAGCTAGTGAAAAGTGGTATGGTGTCCTTCGAGGACCGTGCGCCGAATGTAAAAGCTAACCTATTGCCTGCTCATGGTAATACCTATGTTAATATGGTAGATGGTTGTCCAGGAAGTTTCCGAGTGTTCGATATGCGACGTAGTTGTCGGTCCTTGGTATATATGCATAAGACCCTGTGTACCATCAGTGATTGTGAGCACGACCATGATGGTTGTGCAATTTGCAGTGTAAACCCCCGTGGTTGTTTGATCGTCAAGAGAGATATCCAGAAGTTGATGGATGAGAATGTAATCCAGATTCTACAGTCAAGGGATATAGATGATGTGAATGTTATAGTACCAGTATTTAAGACCCCTGAGCAGGTAGTGATTCAATTTGATAGTAGCAGCAGCAACAACGTCAACAGATCGGTATCTCCATTAGTAATACGGTTAGCAGGCCCTGTCTCGTATGCATCCGATAGAGCTGTTCCGTACCAGTATAATGCTACCATGATAGAGAATGGTCAAGAGGTTCCGTTGCCTATGACCAATTCTGTTGTAAACATTGCCGATATTGCGAAGGTTACCCGTAGTGATCGTGTGTTTGGTCCAGTCTTTCTGAAGGATGTAAAAGAGGTTGCAGTCACTAAGACGGTTGAGGTACCTGCAGTGAACCCAGTTAGTGCTCCAATGTGTCAGTCTGGTGAATCCAGCAAATTGAAGCCTAATGATGATGATGAAGTATTAAGATTAATCAAGAAAAGTGAATTTAATATGGTGGAGCAACTGCTCCAAACTCCTTCAAAGATTTCAGTGTTGTCTCTGGTAATGAATTCTGAAGCGCACAGAGAAGTATTGCAAAGAGTGTTGGAGCAAGCCTACGTTGAGCATGATGTGACCGTGGATCAGTTTGACCACATTGTGGCTAACATTACTTCCTGCAACAACTTGAGTTTTTGTGATGAAGAACTTCCCGAGGAAGGCAGAAATCACAATCTGGCACTACATATATTAATGAATTGCAAGGAGAATGCACTGTCAAATGTGTTAGTTGATACCGGTTCTTCTTTGAATGTATTCCCCAAGTCCACTCTATCCAGATTATCCTATTAGGGCGCCCCGATGAGATACAGTGGCGTGATCGTCAAAGCATTTGATGGTTCTCGCAAGACTGTCATAGGAGAAGCGGACCTTCATGTGAAGATAAGTCCAAGTGATTTTCAGATTACTTTT